>NW_021680498.1:954467-1024428 GCF_001412515.2 Diachasma alloeum | reverse complement strand
AAAAAAAATTAATTTAATTCATCTTGTATAGGGTGTAGGAAGTGGAAAAACGCAATTCTGAGTCGTCCATCTGCCTATACGGAACCCAAATTTCCATTACGGAACCAAATTTGTGGATCGACATTCGCCTGAGGTACCACTCATAAATCGTAAATGGTTGTAGCTGTCAGTACTAGTCCCTTCACCATCAACCCCCCTCCCCCCAGCACATTTACTTTCCGATTTGATTCCTAAATTCGTATCTGAATCGAGAAGTAAAAAACACTGACCTCGGTGGGATGAAAATTTTCGTTGGTTCCTTCACTCGATCCCCGACCTTGACTCGCCTGATGAGAAAATAATTGGTGATTATCTCATCCGTCAATTTTCATCTCTAGTTGTGCCTCTCCCGTCGGTCAGTAACTTTTTTATTGAGAGAAAAAAGGCTTCCTATTCAGATAAGTGTGGAACTATTTTTTTTCGGGAGAGGGGATGAAGAAAACTGACTTGGAATTATTTTCAGAGAGAATTGAAGTGAATTGATCAAGTGATAAAAGAAATAAATCAATTTTATTTAGTGGTCAGTTCGTTTTTTAATATTTTAGGACTTTTATGGGATTTTTTGTACTAAGAGGATCACTAGGGGCACGAGGGGAAATTTAGGGCTAAAAATGATGAAAATATGGAAAATTTTCAAGTATTTTAAGATTTTTGTTCAAAATCTCTAGTTTTCAGTCATTTTTGCATAAACTTAACGTAATTGTACTTAAATTATTTCAAATTTTGACTAATTTGATACTGAATTTTATTTCTTTGAAATTTCCCCCGTTCAAGAACAACAATTTTTAAAAATTCAAGACATTTTGCCGTGGAAATAAATCAGTTTGGTACTCAATTCTCCATTTTTCTACTGCAATTAACTAAATATTTTTAAAAAATGCCTGTTGTGATCTTGAATTTAACAAAATCAGAACCTTTGCTCTAAAAACTAGAAACTTTTTCTCTCAATGCAACAAAAATAGCGAAAACTTCCCATTCTTTCTCCACAATTTTTTTTTTCAACAAAAAAATCGTCATTTTCCTCAGATTTTGAAATATTCCCGAAACCAAGAGCCAAATATAAATATAAATATAAAGAGGAAAAAAGGAAGACTTCAAAAAAAGAAAAATTGCGAAATGAAAAAAATAAGAGACAAAAAAAATAAGAGAAGTATTTGATACCCACGAAATTAAAGAAATAAAATAAAATAAAGTAGAATCCTGAAAACTGAATAGACAAGCTAGTCTTCCCCATTACGCAGTACCCGAACGTCCATAAAAACCTAGCAATTACAGGTGACTAAGGTCAGTGTTAATACGACACTTGCGTGAGACACAAGTTCCAAAAATGACATGGTTCGCGTTGAACTACTGTCGTGCCGCGGTTTTTACCATTGCGTAATACAAGTCGCACAATAACGCACGAGGTTACATACGAGACACTCTCGGTCTCTCTCCTTTTAATTTCCCCTCGTTTATTATTAATTTTTTTTCTCCCTCTCTCCCGCGATGCACCAGCTCTCGGTACCCAGAATACATTAATTTAGCACTCATTATGTATCAACTTGAGAGGATACCTCTGAGTTCTCCACGCTCAGTCGTATGTAATCACTAGTTTGCATTTGCTGGGGTGGAGAAAAAGGTCGTAATAACATGCAGAGGTAATTATTAGCACGAATTTTCACGTGTCGTCTTCATGAGCTCAAGAAAATCAACAGATGAGAGAAGAATTTCCGCGTAAAATCCAAGGATCTTAATGAATTTAGACATTGTGACTGAAATTGAATAGAAGACAACTCAGTTGGCCCTAGTAAATTATTTTTAGGGCAAGAAAATGAATTTTAGAAGAAAAATTTCTGAATCAGGCCATCAAAAACCAATTTTTTAAGCAAAAAATGTTTTTTAAATAAGAACAAACGAATTTATGAATTGAGGGCATTTGTATTCTTAAACTGGAAACACTCGAAAAGAATAAAGTTCAAGATTAATTTGGCATTAATTAAAAATTGATTGAGTCAATATTTTTTTGATAATTTAGAAATTGAATTTTATTTTGACAGAATTATAAACTTCAGAGTTATTTTGAAAGATATTTGACATGTAATTAGATTAATTCTAGAACAAGAGAAAGCGTCAATTTAGGAGCGAAAATGTTCTCAATTGAAGTACAATTATGCTGTTAGAACAATTTTTTTATTTTTCAACGAAAATCTTTCTAGAAGAACTGGAATTTCAATGTATTTGGAGGACTTTTACTCGATATTTCAAGAAGTAATGGGAGAAATTAAGTTTTTATTCAATTTTGTTGGAATTCCGCTGGCCTTCTAATGTTATCACTTGAAATTTTTAAATGTCATCAACATTTCACCCGAATTTTTTATGTAAACACTGTTAGAAGTCTCCAATTCAACTGCAACTAATAAAACTACTCTATGAAGTTATCCTAAACATTTAAAACTTTCGCACATCGAAAATATGCTTTTTATAATAAATAGTTGTGAATTATACTGAGATGGAATTATAAATTTCAGAGGTATTTCAGAAGCGTAATTTTTTTTTGAACAGAAAAATCATCAATTGAAAAACAAAAATGTTAGTAACTGGAGTACAATTACGAACGAAATTTTACGTATTTCCGGGATTTTTTTGGGAATTACTGAGTCACAACGAACGTCTTCTTTAAATTTTGTTAAAATTCCCATATTCATCACTCAAATTTCCCCATCTGATGAACATGTCACCAATTTTTAAATTTAAACACAGAAGTTATTGATATAGAACTAAAAATTCCACAGAGATTTTAAAATATATTTAAAATATGAATAGATTGATTTTAGAACAGGAAAAAATCATCAATAAAAAAATGAATAATTATACGAGATTTTTCGTCTGATTTTCAACGAAAATCTTTTTAAATCAAGTAAAACTTTTAATACTTCCCGAATTTTTATGAAATATTAAAAAAATTCCAGTCGTTCTGTTAAAATCTTCCCTACTCTTCCCTCAAATATCCCGAAATAGTGTTAAAACTCTCCAATTAAACTACAATTCAGTAGCGAAGTGATAAAGCGGTTCAAGTCGATTTTGACTATTGGCCAGTTTTTAGTAAATATCTCAGAACTTAAGGGAGATAGCTGAATTTTTATCTAGACTTTTTTTGTAGCACTCAATTTTCTCTAGAAAAAAGGTTATCACGAAAATTCCGCTATCTCCTTCAGATTCGGAGATATTCTTCAAAAACTCAACTAAGAGATAACTCGACTTAAACCGCTTTACCACTTCGCCACTGAATTAATAAAACTACCTGTAAAATGCCCTCGTCGACGATGAGATTCCAACATTCTAAACTGGCTGATAATTCTGAACGATCATTTGTGCTGTGGGCCTTGAAGGGCTGCTGAACCTCTGTCATAAGTGAGAAACCGTTTTCCCCGTTCGTCCTCTCTATTTAACTTATCCCAAACACTTGAAACTTTCTAAAGACAATATTAGTTCAACGTGAAATCCAGAGTCTCTTCAGCTTCCCAATCAAGGTCACGTTCGATTGACAATGGCAAGTGGATTGAGTTGGACCTTGCGGTGGCGCGACGTATCCTCCAGAGATATCATTTCTCGGGCACAAAATAGCAATAGCAACTGGTGGTATTTTCGTTAAACAATAACACTTGATAACACGCGACACTGGCGAGATGCGTTATCACGGAAAAATTGCCGATTAGAATTGCGGAAATAGCGCGAATGCTGGGAGACACCTGGAGAGAACCGACTGGATGAACTCGCGTGCTGTTCGCGAGTGCTAGCCAGACATGCGTTCACATCTCCCTGGAAAGAACCGGCGCTACTGGGTGAAGGTAGGGGATCACCTTCTTTCTGCCATTGGCCCATTAGGCGCGAAATAAATGTCTCGCGTGTACGGCTGCATCTTCGGTATTAGGGAAATATGTGGTTCAGGGATCTTCGTGATGTCATTGTTTTGCAATTTTTCATTTGTGAAAATTCATTAATTTGTCGATTTAAAATTTTTTTTTTGGTTTTGTTTTTGCATATTTTATTTTTGCATATTTTCAGATTTATATTTGTTTAAATCTAGAGCGGTGAAGCAAATATAATGTTTAGCAGGTAACTGAATTAATTTAATTTTTAGTTGAGAACATTTGAGTTTTATTAATTGAGAAAACTGTTCAATTGATGATTTCTCTCGTTGTAAAATTAATCTGTTAATGTTTTAACTACATTTTGAAATTGAAATATTTCTGAAATTCATAATTTTATCTCGATGTTTTTTATAGGTTCTTTGTTATTCAAAATATCTAACACTAGATTAATTTTTAATTAATCCTGAACTTTATTTTCTTTGAATGTTTTCGGATTAATGAAGTAGAAAATCTCGACTATTTGTATTTCAAGAATATTTTCCACTTGAAATAAGTTTTTTTCTTATTTAATTTCAAACATTTTTTCATTAAATCAATTTTCGCATAATTATCATTTATCATATATTTTATTATTATTATTAAAGTTATATTTGTTTAAATCTAGAACTTTTGAGTTTTTGAAACGCGAAAATTGTTCTATTCTATGATTTTTCTTGTTCTAAAATTAATCTACACATGTTTTAATCATCTTTTAAGATATTTCTGAAAGTTATTATTTTATCAGAATGTAATTTATGAACTCCTCCTTATTAAAAGTAAATCATGTAACACTGTGACTTGATTAGTGTTAAATTAATGTTCAATTAATCCTGAACTTTAGTTTAACCCTGACCTTTAATGTTTAAGAAAGTTTAGGAAAGTATACGATCTTAAGATAAGAACTGCGTTTCCATTTTGAAAACGTCTCCCGCTAGAAAAAAAGTTTCTGATTCAATTTCAGACATTTTCATTCTGAAATTGAGTGTAAAATTTAATACTTCTAGGTCTAATCGATATTAGAAAGAAATCCGTAAAATTGTTCTGAAAACTAAAAACTTTCCTCTGTGTTCTTATAAAATTAGAATTAATCAGCTATTCTCTGACTGCGATTTCGCGAGAAGTCATCAAATAGTCAATAATCATTGTCATCAATACTTAATTTGCTTCTAACATCTTACATATACTCATAAAATTCGTATATTAATTCCACCGATTCCCAATTATTCATCAAATACTGTTCAACCAGTAAAACAGCTCTATAAATCCTCAAATTTCAAGAGATTCTCATCAACTCCCCATTCCAACCCCATACTCATCCCAACAAAAAATATTTCCAATCAATTCTGCGCCATTTATCCCCAAAAAAGTCCAGAACGCTGATTTTTCCGCCTAAAAAATATGAAAAGTCTATTCCACTTGATGATGTTTAACATCTTTTCCACAAACAGATCCTTTCCTCCCAAGAAAGCGTTGTAAATAACCCTCGATGTATAAACAGACAATTCTAATATGTTCACAAACGGCAATTACAATCAGCGATAAATTCTAAAAAAATCAGTTGCATAATGGCATCAAGAACAGAAGTTGTGGAAGTAGCAATAGCACACTCTGTAACAACTACACCCCAGAATAATAGTTGTTCCATGATTACTAGTAGTCTTACGGTTTAAGCATATACCTGTATATGGTACTGACACGCATATCTTTAAGGACGAAGAGGCCAAGGCGATAAATTTCACCTTGACGTATTTATATTTTATGATATACCTAGACCGAGTGCGTAGCGTAACGCGTCTTCCGCTTCGGAGAAAGATCATTAGAAGATGAGTATACATTACAGAACAGATGATAGCTTCTAAATTAGGAGAAAGATGTTCCATATTGAGGTATCAATGGCTGAAATGAAGCCACTGGGAGCAAAGCAATTAAATAAATTACTTAAAGAAGCTGTTATTAACGGCAAATGCACATTAATCAGCCACGAACAAGTGTCAAATGAATATCAGTCAACTGCGGAAATGGTGGGACGAATGGAGAGAGACTGTGAAGGAGGTTGAGTACAATTTCCAATGGTCGATGCTCGTCCAAGATTTCTCGGCAATCAGAAGCCGCTTGTAACGACGTAATAATTATTTTCCGTGTTACGCACGACATTGACATCTAATCTCTTCTCACCTGCTGTCACATCAGCCTTTCCCCGGGTATTTATCGGGGGGATTTTATGAGGGACTTTGGTAGCACACGGACGAGAGTCTATTTACGGTAAAGATAAGGAGGAACAATATCAGCGGAAAAATAGTGTCTGAAATTGTGAGAATTTTGGCTCCCTTTTGAGAGGATTGGGTCCAATTTCGTGTTTCGTGTTCGAATACGAAAATTTTCAATCGCATTTGAACATTTTTTTCCCATTAATTACGAGTGTTAAATTATTTTTCCTAATATTTTTCCAATTGTTGAAACAATATTGAAATGCATCAGACATTCGAATTGCGCGCCACTCGCGGCGAAGGCGTCATTGCCACACGTGAGCCTTGATGGATAGAATTTGACCCGAAACTCATAATTTCCCGTATCATTATTATGAAATCTGGAAAAATTCTGGAACTTGTACGGTCTTTCAAGCAAGATTTCATTCATCGCTCACTAGTTTTTTTTTTTCAATAGTTCATCATTTTTTTGGGAGATATGAGGAGGTAACCTCGGCCTTACAGTTGAAGGGCTCACAAAAACATCAACATTTCATTATTTTTTCTTGAGACCGACATCTCTAAAAAATACGAAAAAATACCCAGTGATGCATAAAATTGGAAAAGACACATTATTGTGTCTAATGACGTAACTCAAGACGTCTTCAAGACACTAGTCTTCATCGTCTCATAGTTGAAAATAATAAGATTTCCAATATTTGGCTTCACCGCAGTCACAATTTTGAAGGATCATACCGGTCCCAAGGGCTCAACCATAAAATCGAATGCATTTCACGCTCCAAAAAACTACCAAACAGTAATTTAAGTCCATAAGTTCAAAGAATTATCTCCTATTCGTAAGAATAAATGTAAATTTCTTAGTCAAGAACAGGAGATATTCATCTACGATCGCCAGATGTGAGATAAATCCCGATATTACGCGTCAAGACAAAACTTCTAACACCAAAAAATCCACAAGCCAGCGAAGAGGTACTCCTAGAAGGTGAAAAAGTATTTTTTTCTCCGGTTAACTACAAAACTTGCACATCGACTCGTTACATTAAGCCACAGTTACGACGTATAATTGTTGGGTACGCGATGCCGGTATATACTTGAAGTTGTATGGTACCTAAGTTCTCTTTTCTTGCCATACACAATCCAATGGAGCATCAACGCCGGGGTATTCTCGTGGTCGCAGTTGTAAATAATGAATGTCCTGTTTATGGATCGTAAACGCCGCTCTAACAACACGGCTCATACGCCTCTAGAAACCCCGCTATACTCTTGTACTCTTATCTTTACTGTGTTTCCTACTTCGTATATCATTGTAGGGAGCGTATCACCAGGGCAACCTTTAATTACCGACATTTTCGACAAAACCACCAGCGATATTGCGCTAGGATTGGAAGAATGGGGCTTGGCTGAATGGAGATGGGGAAAGATTTGTTTTGACATTTCAAGAGAGAAGTTGTCAGTCAGCGCACGAAAAAACAGAGCCTTTGATTGAGACTCTAAGACGCCAATTACAATGCTTTTCTTCCATTTTTTTAAACCTTTTTTAGACAAACGTCGTGAAAAAATAGACTAAAGTGGCTGAATTTAAGACATCACTTCTGCTGCGGCGGTTAAGATAGAATTCTAGATCTGTTTGGTGTTGTATGAAGGAAAATGTAGAGAAGGAAGACATGAAATAGGACAAAGGAATGAAGTTTCTAGCTTTCTAGTTCTATTTCAACACAAAACTTGTCGTGTTAAACTGAGAACGTCAGGAATTTAGAGATGAAGTTAAACTTTAATTGAGTTGGGTAACAGATACTCTCAAAAACACAGGAATCATTCATTATTTTGAGATGAAATTATAGATTTTGGGGTTCTTTTGGAGAATAGCTTGAAACATGAGATGAAGTTCAGAACAGGAAAAATCATCTGGCTTAATTTAAGACTTCATTTTTGCCGGGGCGGTTAAGATAGAATTCTAGATCTGTTTGGTGTTGTATAAAGGAAAATGTAGAGAAGGAAGACATGAAATAGGACAAAGGAATGAAGTTTCTAGCTTTCTAGTTCTATTTCAAGACAAACCTTGTGATATTAAACTGAAAGCGTTAGGAATTTAGAGATGAAGTTAAACTTTAATTGAGTTGGGTATCAGATACTCTCAAAAACAATAGTCGTTCATTATTGTGAGATGAAATTATAGATTTTCGGTTTTTTTAGAAGATTGCTTGACACACGAGTAGATGAATTTAAGAACAAGAAAAAATCAATTTTGGACATCATTTTTCCCCGTGAGCTTGAATTAGAATTCTAGATCTGTTCGGTCTTGTATAAAGGAAAGCGTACATGAAATAAAGAAAGAACGAGGACACGAAATAGCACAGGGAGAAGCAGTTTCTAGCTTTCTAGTTCAAATTTAGTAGAAAATTTAATAGCAATGCTATTTATTTCTAATGTATAATCTTCTTCAATTGAACACATCTGTGTCCTTGGTATCAGGTTAGATACTTTCAGAAACAAAGCAGTTGTGAATCCGATCGAGATCGAATTAAAAGATAACTTGGAACATGAGTAGATGAATTTTAAAACAGGAAAGATCATCGATTCATCCATGACAGTGTTCTTAATTTCAGCATAAGAATGTCGAAATCTACGAACCATTTCATAATTTTGTAATTCACGCACAATTATGCAAGCTTTCATTTTTTAAGTGCCAGATTTTATGACAAGACTTCCGAAATTCAAACTTTCATACTTTTTCCCTTCCTGTGAATCAATGAAAGACGTTGTTCAAAGAACGGATTGTTTCCAGTCAAAATCCTATAGTAAAGGTTACGAGAATTTAACTTTCAAGCTTGAGGTACCGTCGCATGAAGATCGAATGATGTTTTGGGATTGGGTAGGATTTCTCCTTAATATTTCTTGAATGTCTTCTAGATTTCATGCTTTCCTGTAACCTTATGTTACATTTCATAATTCTCAGCGTTACTACCGAAGGTGTTAGGTCCAAATGATCACGTTGGTGTCTTTTTTCGTGTTAACCAACGGTATTGGCCAAAGGTTGGCTACTCTACTTTATACTAAAGATAGATATTTTGACGTACCTGTAAGGACCGGTGAGAATGATGGGGATGATGGAACTGCGGTGTGTGAATCATGTCGTCTTCGGGATCGTCACTGCTTGATGAATTGAGATCGTTGCCTGATTCACTACCTCCAGGGAGATCAGGGGAATTCGATTTTGCGCAGTCTAACTTCTTCTTCTTCTCTTCTTGCTTTATTTCCTGAATTTCACAATATCAAACTATTATTTTCAACTTCTACACTATTACAACTTCAAAAGCACTCATTGAGTTTTGAAATTTCTTGGAAGATATTGTTTTAATTTTTTTTTTGAGCAACAAATGATAGATTTCATATTTCTTAATGTCAGTTGAATCCAAAAATCGAACATAATTCACAAAAGAAAATATTAATTGTCAATTGCTGACATTTTTTTGGTTTATTGGAAAATTTGATCAATTGACACAGTTGATCTTCATTAAATCAAGTGAAATTCATCGGTTTTTATAGTAGAAAAGATAAAATCTTCAGAAAGATACTGCGGGGAAATCCCAGTAGAACATTATGCAGAAGGAATTGTTAAAGAAAATTATAGGAATTTAGCTCTGGTTGAGCCTCATTAAAGCCTACAATTTAATTTCACACATTGACTTTTGAAATTGTTTGAGAATTACATGTATTATGTTTTTATTTAAGGAAACTAATGATAGATTTCGTACCGTTCAATTTCAGTTGCATATAAAAATCGAAAATGATTGATCAAAACAAAATCAATCGTCATTTCTGCATTTTTTCATGTTCTTCGAACATTCTATCAATTAAGACTTAAATTTGATGAAATTAAGTGAAATTCATTGCTTTTTGTTGTAAAAAAATTCACGAGTCTTTGAAAAAGTCATGTTATTGCGGAGAAATCCTAGTAAAACTCATGCAGAAGGAATTATTAAAGGAAATTATAGTAATTTACCTCTGGCTGCACCTCATTGAGACCCACAAGCTGCAGCGCCTCCTCGAGATTGAATCCGTCGGGCAGACCCAGCGAGTCGTTGCTGAGCAGGCCCTCAACCCCGTCACCACCGAGCAAACTATCACTCAGCAGTTCCGATGCAAAATCATCTTCAAGTCCTAAACTATCGTTCAATCCGAGGGAATCATCTGTCAGGCCGATCGGTGAGTCGTCGAGATTCAGTGACGGGGCGCCCAGAAACTGATCGGCACTCTCTCCAGTACTGTTACCACAACCACTCGGACTGCCCGTTGGGATGTATTCCCCTGAAATTTTTTAACAATCCTTCACCAACACATTTTCACAATTGATAATCATCAATTATATTTTCTTTCTCAATTCGTTAATTCCCAGGATATGAAACTGCAGATGTCGATCAATCACTTCTTTCACGGAATCTTTCACAAAAAGAAATGAGAACTCTTGTGATTTTAATACAAGAACAAGACTGAAACAATTTAGCGACAAAGAAATAACAAAATAGGTCTTCAAACGAAACTGTTCTTGACTGAAAAAAATTTTCTATCAATTTATAAAACTTCGGTTGTCTATCACTTGTTCAACAGAATCTTTCACAAAAAATGAGACATCTTGAATAGATTTTAATACAAGAACCCTTTTTTTGCTTAACAAAATGACAGAATAAAAATTGTAAAAAAATTTACGACAAAAAAATTCCAAAACAATTTTTCGAAAGAAATTATTCTTAACTCAGAAGACTTCATCAATTCATGAAGCTGCAGATGTCTGTCATTTTAACAGAATCTTTCACAAAAAATGAGAAATATTGAATAGATTTTAACACAAGAAGAATTCTTTTGCAATAGAAATTGTGGAAAAAAATGACGATAAAAAAACTCCAACAAGTCTTCAAAAGAAATTATTCTTGACTCAAAAATAATTGCAATCAATTTATGAAGTTGCGGATGTCTATCACTTTGACAGCATCTTTCACAAAGAAATGAGAAATCTTCAATGGACTTTAACACATGAACAATTTTTTTCTTGATAAAAAATGGAATAGAAAGTGTCAAAAAAATCCCAAACCAAGTCTTCAAAAGAAATTGTTCTCGCCTCATAAATATTTTCAATTGATTTAATAGTATTTCTCCTCCATGTTACGCTTTCCTAACGGAATCTTCACCTCACAAAGTCGCACATAACCCGGAACTCCGTTAATTCCCAAACAAAACTCCACATTCACTTATTAATTCTTCATTTTTCCCACAGTCTCCTTAATTATCCTCCCCCAACTGATAATCCACACAAGAACCTATCCAACACGGAATCAATTCGGTCCACGACGCCGAAAATTCCTATTAAAAACTCGAAACGATGATGAAAAAAAAACCGAAAAAATGCATTTCACTGTGACTCAACGGAAACGGGTATCGGCGCCGTTGCACGGCACTTGAAAACTGACGAGTCTTTGGAGCAGGTAAATTTTTCGGGGAGGCTGCACGGGGGAAAAAAGAGAGAACGCGACTAATTGAGGGACAAAGGAGGGAGAGGGGGATGTCTAGGATCCACCTGCTGGCTATAGTGAACCCAAAGGTCCACGCCCTCTGACCAATCCAGAGAGAATCTTCTCCCTACCTATGAGCTATCCTCTTTCTCTTCTCCGTGGGATGAGCGGATTGCGGTCCAAAATAGAAATTTTTTGGGCTCCGTGGTATCAGAATAATTATTTCGTTATTCAAACATTTTAATTTCAGGTTGTTTTGAGGGTTAGAGTTGACAGGGGATTTGGTAATTCACTTCCATTCAATTCTTAATATTTATTATTATAAATGATAATGAATTAATTATTAATATAGATGATATAATGAATATAATGAATTCTAATCAATAAAAATAGGTTCTTGTTTTTGGGAATTAGTTACTGATTTTGAGAAACTCATGGTTCTAATATGCATTTTCCGCAGGATAAGAATAACTCTATTTAATAATTTGGAAAGGAAAATATAGAATTAAGTTACAAAAAATAATTTTTTCGGGGTGAAAAGGGCTCTTAGAATGAGAACAGGAGATTTTTTTAATTAAGGAGATTTTTTGCCTAAAGTGAGTGCATTTGGAAGGAATAAAGTTGAGAATTAATTGAACATTAATTGAGTCAAGACGTCGGGTGACACACTTTGAAGAATGAAGGATTCATGAATTACATTGAGATGGAATAATATTAGACTTCAAGGACGTTTCAAAAGAAACTTGAAACATGAGCGGATTGAATTTAAAACAGGCAAAATCATCAATTCAAGAACGAGAATATTATTATTTTGAAAAGTCAAATGTTGCGAATTCAAAAACCATTAATATTTTCTTAAAATAACTACAACTTAAACAAAATCCCTAAGAATCACAAACTTTTAGTTATTGTTTGTAATTTTCTTTGACGACGCAATAACAATCGAATTTTTAAATTAAGAACAATTATTTTCCTAAACTAAAAAAAATTGTGTCAAATTAATTGAGTCAAAATATCCAAAGATACATTTCCAATAAAACAAAGGGGTTATTAATTTCCTTTGAGATAGAATTATAAATACCAGAGATATTTTAAAAAACTTGGAAAAATAAGTAGATGAATTTGGAAACAAGAAAAATTATCAATTTAAGAACGAGAATTTTCTAAATTTGAAAGCTCAAATGTCCTTCATGAACCAAGATTTCCTCAAAATAACAACAACTAAGTATTCATTTAACTACAATCATGCTAGATTCAAATAAAAATCCCTGAGAATTAGAAACCTTTTGTCCTCTTCTGTAATTGCTCCCAATTTGTTTCCAGTTATGTTAACATGCTCTATCGTTAATTAGGCTGTTGTACCTGAAATTAGCCTTGTCATCCACCTCCCCCCCCCTAATCCACCTTTATTAACTACTTCCGTTTGTTTCGATAAGGTTTATACAACAATTTATACTCTTTACCTAAATTATTTCGTATTGTAGTTTTTATTAGATGAATAAGAGTTGGAAAATTGACGCGAATCGGAAAAACCGCTGAATAACTATGAAAGCCATTGAATAACTACGAATTAATACGTTTAGAATGGAATGCCTTCGACGATGTTTCATTGATAGAACGAGTCGAGGCAAAATGGGCCCCTCGTACTGTTTAAAATCTCAATAACTCATAGAATTTCTGATTAATCGGCTATTCTTTTTTCTTTGGAAAGTGTAATTCTCTTCCTTTCTGATGAGTCCAACCTGAACTCAATTGACTGTTTTGTTTCTGAGTTATGAACATTGAGAGAAAAGTAAAGTGTCCATTTTGCCCACCCCCTCCCTAAAATTCTTGACCAAGTTCCTCAAATTACAATAAATTCGCTCTTAATTTTTGCTCCTCGCTTCCCTCCCAGTGGCCGAAGCCATTTCCAACCGAATAAAAGACTTTCCCCTCACACCAGAAGCCTTGTTATTAAAGATAATAATCGCATAAAATAATATTTCCCCGGAGAACCGGCGCGTTGAAGCGTTTTTGGTTCAGGTAGGGTCTCCACCTGCACCAGAGTGAGAGAAACAACAAAATCCTAAGAAGAAGAGATAGGGGCCAGAAGGTAAAGGCTTTTCGTTATGCGGCTGACTTTGACTGCGGCACGAAGCCGAGAGAGAGAGAAAAAGAGAGAAGGAGGAAGGTCGCACCTTTTTGGATGCCTATTACATTAACGAGTGGTAGCAGCCATTGTCTGGCCCAAATGCGCGTCCGACCGCACGATAATGGCTGTCTGTAAATTGGAGAGGCATGGTACCACCCTCCTCTCTGGGTCTTCCAGTCAAAAATCGAAGGATGAAGCCATTTCAAGTTGTGGACGGCTTTGAAAAGGTGTAAAAAGTTCTTTGGGGCCCATTTTTTCAAGACTTTTTACATTTTTCTTTCGGCTTGTCATCAATTTGATGGGAATTCCCTTATAACTCATTATTTTTTACCCTTGTGACCCTTTAGAGCGAGCAACGATTTTTATCCGAACGATCTGCTAAAACTTTTCAAAAGATTTCTTAGTTTTCAGGACAAAGTGACATTTAAAGAAAGTCAAGTTCTTAAATTAAAGGAATAATATTCAGGATTGATTGAAAATGAACAAACAAGATAGTTATAAATTTTAAAAAAGGAAAAATGATCTTAGTTCCCCAAATGTAAATAATTTGACTCCACAAATGAAGAGTTCTTCAAAATAATCTAATGAATGGATTAATTTGTCTACAACTATTCTCCTTCGTTTAATGTTTAAAGAAAATCTCCTCAGAATAAGTAGAAACTTTCCATAAGATGTGAGCTTTATAATCTTTCTCTAGCCTAATCTAAAAAGTCAATGAAAAGGATCTCCAAACCTCCAGAGAAAAGCCCCTTTTCCAAAATTTGCAGTATCATGAAATGGAAATTGGCCTCCTAATACACGAATCTCTTTCAATTCCACGGTTCCTATTCAAAATCCTCCTCACCATTTTTTTTTTTTCACCTAGTCCCTTGCACCGATGCCCGACAGATCATTTCTCATATTTCGTCTTGTACCTATAACGATTGATAATAATTCCTGCATTACTAGACACTTTTCGCTCGGTTCACCTCTCCTTTTCTGAACAGTTGGAGACCTACGTGAAATGCATCTGTGTAGCCGTCAGCATACATTGTCCTACGCCAGGTGACAAATATATCCTGATTCTACGGATTTTCATGATGTCTTATTCACATTCGGAGAATTCACACGGGGTGGGGTATGAAGTCATGTTCGCTGACCATTGACACACGTCGTTAGGCTTCTGGTTGATGGTTCGTAGCCGTCGGGGGCTGGAGTCCGTCTACGATTGACCAGATTACTCCATCGGACCCACCCCATCAACAATCAGCCATTACCCTGACTAAAGCTAGTCAAGAATGTCACATCCTTGCTTCGCAAAGCTAACAAGACTTCATCTAATTGGTCATTCAGACTTCCTAAGGTTTTATCTCTTGGAAAGATTAAGCTGATACGTAATAAGTAAAAGGAACTCCGCACAAAACATCATCTAAGCGCACTAGTTCATCCAGAAGTCCTAAACCGCATATTAAGCAGTCCTTTAGGCTTTTGAAGGACTGAACTTAAATTAAGAAACGGTTTCAAAATGAGAATATTCGAAGAAAATCAAGTTCAGGATTCATTGAGCACTAACAAAGAAGATAGAATTATAAATTTCAAAGGAACATCAATGCAAGATCAAGAATGTTCTTGATTTGAAAACCTAAATGTACTAAATCTAAAAACTAAGATTTCCTCATTCTAACCGAAAGGATGGGCTAATTCACCTACAATTATTCTTCTTCGCCTGATTTTTTAGGAAAACCTTCTTAGAGTAAGCAGAAATTTACGTAAGATGTCTACTTCATTATCTTTTTTCAATCTAATCAATCAAAAACTCCCCTATGAAGAACGTCACATCTTTACTTCGCAGGGCTAACAAGACCTGATCTACTCTTTCCTCAAGATTTCCTAAGGCTACATACCTTAAACAGATTAATCCAATGCGTAATAATCCAAGGGAACCCCTCACAAAACACCATCCAACCCCACAAGTTCATCCAGAAGTCCCAAGCCCCCACATCAAGCAGTCCTTCCGACTGTTCCTTCACCAACAATCACCTTCACTGATACCAAAACCACTTCTTTGTCCAAGAAATCAACTTAAAAAAATCACACTAACTCCTTTGTACTCCAGATCACCACCAACAAAGGAGGTAAAATCCTCGGAAAAAGAGACAACAGCGAAAATCTTTCAACAAGAGACCCTCAGATGATGTCTTTGATGAAAGGTACGCATGAAGACAACTGATAGACTATCTTGGTATTGGCGTATGGTACATGGGCCAGCCGTATTGTGAACGAGGGGGATGCGCGGTGCTATATCGCTGGTTAAAAAACCAACCAATCCCGTTGTTGCTGGCTCTTATTCCAATATGGCTGCCAGACAATGCGCACCAGAAGATTGGAAGTGAGAGGGGGAAAGGTCTACCCGTAATATCCATTCTCCAGGGTTCCCCACTGTGCAGAGAGCGTATATGCATCGTTGCCATGCCCCCCCTACAACACCAATTCTTTTCATGAATCATATATCATAGGAGGTTCTACTTTCGACGAGAGATCGTACGATATTGTTGGTAATTATTTGGTTTTTAGAAAGGCTGTTTATCGGAAAATTCGCTATTCGGACTTTACGAGGTTTTCTATTTTTAGACGGAGTATGTGGACTAAAAGCTTGGAGATACTGTCAACGAATGTGTAATGGGCAGGTTCGAGATTTTATCTAAATCCAGTCAAATGAATGATTTTTATTGATACCTTTTATTCTCACGTCGTCACTATCAGTTCGATTACTTGTTACAGAATCTGATCGGGAGAATTGTGAGAGGTCCGGTGCTTTCGGTGGTGTATGAGAAACTGGGAAATATATTTCCGGTTAATTTAACTGTTATTCAACGGGAAACGGAAATTTTTCATCGTTTTTTCATTGTTTTGGCTGGTTTGTTCATCTCATTATGTTTATGTCTGGATTTCAAGAGATGTTTCCCTTCAGGTTCTCTCGAAATGGCTTCCCATCTGGTGGGTTTTAATGAACCTGTTTCTTGGCACAACCTTCGCGCAGACATCATCAGAATAATAATGGAACTTTGATTGCGACAATGGCGTCATTGATAGGAATAATTATATGTTACCGCCTGTGGCATCCTGTGAGGGCTCGGGTATCAAAATCACTGGCCGCGGACCATCGAAGAGCCGTCACTGTCCTTCGGGCGTCCATTGTTCTCAGGGCTCGGTGGGTCTTTGTCTCACGCGGTGTTTCGTTCATGTCTTTTTGCGTCTTTAAATTATTCCATAATTCGTTTTTGCGGGGATAATTTGGATTATTCTTGGCTTAAATTTCGTAATTTGTCTAGTTGATATGCTTTGTGAACCACAAATTATAAATGATTTCATTGGACGTATTTAGAGGTTGTAGTTGGTTATGGCGCCGCATTGCGGTGGCGTCCCTGAACTTGAGTTGTCATAACCTCCCGACAGTTGATGATCAACGCATAGATGAGAAAAAACAAACTCATATCAATCAACTGATTTCTTCAGCGGGATATATCATCTCTTGAGGGCGAATACACAAATTTCACTAGGAAGTGGAAATTTTGTGGCTTCAGAAATAATTTTTTAGATGTCAATAGATGAGGAAATGACTCAAAATTGTAAAGGCTTTGTTATTAAATGAATGCAGAAGACATAGCAAGAAAAATCTCTGGAAATTCCTGAAATATGACCATCTCTTGCTCTCAATCGGAAAGGGATTGAAGACAAGAATTGTCATCTCCTTATTGTTTCAAAAATATCCTCTTCTTCCAAAAAATAAACAAATTCATGCTATTTTCTTAGCTTGTGAAATTGCGTCTGTCGTTTCAACATGTTTCATTCTTTTTGCATGAGTAATGATCCCAAAACATCATCCCATCCCACCAAAAACTTATATCCTGATTTATTAACCGATAACTGCAAATCACCCTGATGCCCCACTGTCTACATCCACCAAATGTACACAAGATCTAAACTTACATAAAAGTACAGTCGTGTGATCCTGCAACCGGAAAGGGTCCACCGGAATAGACTACAAGATAAATAATAGTGCCTGCGTGAATTTGTACTTTTTCCCGCGAAACGGATACATTGCGACGGGACCTGGAACTTGGTTGGAGAGCTCTTACTATTCGTCTTCTTTTATTTATCCTCGGCTTTTTTCATCAAACTTCCCTTTCATTATTTTTTACAAACTGAATATCTGTCAAGAGGATTCAGTCGCACGTGACGCCAGTCCATCTTCCGGGTTTTCGCGGGTATTGAATAGGAGACTGAGAGGTGAAACAGACTGTGCAGATAGACTGGAGGGGAGTGTGTTCCTTTCGCCTCTTTAGGAGAGTTTGTTAGGATAAGCTGTAATGGACGAGTGATTATGAGACTGCACTGAGAACACTAGTGCCTTGAAGACATGAGTGCTGTAAGACATTACAAGTCACCAATTTGAAGACTTCTTCTGAATATAGAAGGTAGAAGGCATGTCCTTAAATAACAGAACTGAAATCCCGTCTCAAATTACAATCCTTTCAACATCAAGACATCCTGAAATTCCACCAGAAATATCGCTTGTAATGATGCACTACAAAGGCGTAAACAAATCCTTTCCAAAAAGATCTAAATCACGATGCATGATGCAGCTTCCTTCCAACAGGTGTAATACAGTGGCGAATTGGCCGATGACGATGAAATATCCCAAGAGCCATTTCGTAATAGATACCTTGCCCTTGAAAACCCAACCAGTTGGCTCATGCTGGGTATTGCAAGTTGTCATGATTCCGCGCAAGCTCTTTCAGGATCAGTGTGTCATGCTGGACCCGTCCCCCCACCGTCTCGGGTGTTAATGTTAACCCGATTTCCGATGACACAGTGTCAAGTATCAGGTTTCTGGCGCCACTCAATTCACATTTACCAAAAAGACGGGGACCGGGGAGAAACGGTTGGAGGAGCAGAATGAATTTTTGGTTGTTCTCAACGAAGTCTTCGATGATAGTGGGAATGGATTAAGTGCCTCTGCTTCTGGAAGTGAATCGTTACCTGTGAAGGATTTTACTGGGGAAAATGGCGTCGACAAAAAGCGGTTTGACGCAATAATGACAGGTTGGAGGTTGACTGGATGGGCTGAAGGTGCTTGAAATGACAGGGCTGACCTCAGTCCGATACATATCTATCCTAAATCAACAAGATCCACCGACCCTGGTCAGCTTGTTGACGCCTCAGCACTCTTCTCCCACCCTCATTGGGGTCTTTTATTGTTCATGTGTTTAGTTTCGCATTCCGAATAGTGGGAACTTGAAAAATTGGTCAATTTGAGGTTTTCGGTGGTTTCGGTAGATAACGAGAGAATTTTTTTTCTCATATGTTGCTCCAACGACGAGGATGTGAAGACTAGGAATATTCTGCGTTGGAAAATCTTGTTGGATTCATGTGTAAACAACGCAGAAATAATCGGAAGAGAATATAAAAGTCGAATTCGCGATCGTAAAATTGTTTTTTACTTCAATTGGATGTTTGGAATAAATATCTTCGATCATATTTTGTTACTCCAGGTCTATAGAATACATATAATGCTATGGAATTCTTTCGTATGTTTATTCATTCATTTATTTATTGCGAGAGAGTGATGGAGCGGATTTAGGGGTTGTTTGGCTACTACGCCACCTTGCGGTGGCTTCTCTGTACCAGATCTGAAGACGATTTCATGAGGATGCGATAGAAATACTAGTTCAAATGATAATCCAATTAAAGCCGTTATTTATTTCTTCAGTGATCTTCAACTGAATTTGTCATTACGAAAAATAACATGAACTTCTATCTAAAAATCTACCAAAAGCCGACCAACTCCCCCGAAATTTACTGGCATCCATTCAATTCGTCTCTGACTTAATTTTCCGACTCAATATACCACTATAATAATTCAAGAGCATTATACCTTCAACTTAACCGTTCATCCTGACGTTTTAATACCAGTATTGACTTCTCACCATCAACAAATAATGCAACTCCCCATGACGATTAAATCCAGATGCACATTAATTTAATTGATACCATCATTAATCTCCTGTATATCCAACGGTACATTAGCTCTCTTCATGCACGACATTTCTAATGCACGAGCATATACTGTGCAATCTCTCATGGAACATCCGCGGATTGAAACATTACAGTAAACCTCGCATTATGAGAAGCCACAAAATGGCCGAAATTAAGACGTGAGCGTAGCTTTGTCGGTTTATCATGTAGGAATGGAGAATTAATCGCCTACCCTTTCCCCTCATCTTTTTATTCTTCTTCGAATTTCTTGACGTCCGGACATTGTTCAATACTGGTCCCGGTCTTTCTCACCCGACGATTCGAATCTTTGCCTATTCGGGATTCACTGTGAAGAAAGGTGAACAACGACTTTTGCAGTGTCATTCCTGGTCAACTTCAAAGTCGGTTCTGCTTGTTCTGTTGGCCCTCCGTCTCAATTTATAATATATGGTCCTGTACGAGGTATTTATTGAAACGTTTTAATCTCAACATCTTACAACACAACATAGCATAACAGATTTTTTTTCGTAATGTGTATTTGGAAGGCAGCCTTGATCCCTCAAATGGTTTCTATTCCGGGATAGATTTTTTGAAGGGATTTTAGAGAATTTGAAATCAATTCGATATTCCAGCAATTGTGTTTTGAGATTTTTTTCCGGTGAATTAATGAATAGATAACGTGAAAATAAAATAGTATTGCATTTTGAGAAATCATTTGAACTGCTATTTATATTTGATCCTCATGAAATCGTTTCCGGGTCTCAGGGGGTGGTGCAGAGACGCCACCGCGAGGTGGCGCAGCAGCCAAACACAACCTCAATTAGAAATTTTTTGGAATTTCATGGAAAATATGGTAGTGATTCTCGTGGGAGGGACATTGAATCCGATTTTGGGGAAAATGGTTATAAAATTTTATNTAAAAATCTACCAAAAGCCGACCAACTCCCCCGAAATTTACTGGCATCCATTCAATTCGTCTCTGACTTAATTTTCCGACTCAATATACCACTATAATAATTCAAGAGCATTATACCTTCAACTTAACCGTTCATCCTGACGTTTTAATACCAGTATTGACTTCTCACCATCAACAAATAATGCAACTCCCCATGACGATTAAATCCAGATGCACATTAATTTAATTGATACCATCATTAATCTCCTGTATATCCAACGGTACATTAGCTCTCTTCATGCACGACATTTCTAATGCACGAGCATATACTGTGCAATCTCTCATGGAACATCCGCGGATTGAAACATTACAGTAAACCTCGCATTATGAGAAGCCACAAAATGGCCGAAATTAAGACGTGAGCGTAGCTTTGTCGGTTTATCATGTAGGAATGGAGAATTAATCGCCTACCCTTTCCCCTCATCTTTTTATTCTTCTTCGAATTTCTTGACGTCCGGACATTGTTCAATACTGGTCCCGGTCTTTCTCACCCGACGATTCGAATCTTTGCCTATTCGGGATTCACTGTGAAGAAAGGTGAACAACGACTTTTGCAGTGTCATTCCTGGTCAACTTCAAAGTCGGTTCTGCTTGTTCTGTTGGCCCTCCGTCTCAATTTATAATATATGGTCCTGTACGAGGTATTTATTGAAACGTTTTAATCTCAACATCTTACAACACAACATAGCATAACAGATTTTTTTTCGTAATGTGTATTTGGAAGGCAGCCTTGATCCCTCAAATGGTTTCTATTCCGGGATAGATTTTTTGAAGGGATTTTAGAGAATTTGAAATCAATTCGATATTCCAGCAATTGTGTTTTGAGATTTTTTTCCGGTGAATTAATGAATAGATAACGTGAAAATAAAATAGTATTGCATTTTGAGAAATCATTTGAACTGCTATTTATATTTGATCCTCATGAAATCGTTTCCGGGTCTCAGGGGGTGGTGCAGAGACGCCACCGCGAGGTGGCGCAGCAGCCAAACACAACCTCAATTAGAAATTTTTTGGAATTTCATGGAAAATATGGTAGTGATTCTCGTGGGAGGGACATTGAATCCGATTTTGGGGAAAATGGTTATAAAATTTTATGTTTTAGGTAGAATTCAAGGAAATTCATGAGTTTTCAGTGGCAGTGAGACGGAAATTACGCAACTTGATTGAATTTTCAACGGAACACGAATATTCAGAGACAATATGAAAAAAAAAATCAAGTATTTCATCGATTTTCAGATCATTTCAGTGGAAATTGCACATGATAAAAATTTTCGGAATTTGCCACGGAAAATTCAGACGAATAAAATTCTGTTTTCAACATTTCTGATGAATTTGGAAAAAATGTTGAACATTGCG
Source organism: Diachasma alloeum (assembly GCF_001412515.2). Taxonomy (NCBI): domain Eukaryota; kingdom Metazoa; phylum Arthropoda; class Insecta; order Hymenoptera; family Braconidae; genus Diachasma; species Diachasma alloeum. Next base: position 1,002,322 of record NW_021680498.1, on the reverse strand, counting down.
AATTCGTCGGGCCTACCCCGTCTACTTCAACTTCCGCTCACGTCCGCCTCGTAAAATTGAAAAACAAATAAACAAGAAAAACATGAACTTTATTTTCCCCGATACATCCAAGTGATCCTAGGGGGATAGCTTCCGGGATAGGAAGCTACAACCCCGTAAAGCGGTTTTTCCTCCTTCTAAAAAAACCCAGCGGAATCGTTCCCGGGGGCCGTCAGTGGTGTCTCGGCTCACCGTTGGCGTGCAACGAGCCACGATATGAGTAATGGTGCGTGCTCGCGTTTTACCCCAAGAGGGGTTGATCCAGCAAGTCATCCTCGCCCAAAGTATTCGCGGCAGCACCGAAAACTCGTCGTTGTACACCAGGAGGGCAGCTGCCCCGCGCGCCTTTTCTAACCAACGGGAAAAACTATAAAACCCCGTGGGGCTTCTCTACGTTGAATTCTAACATGGCGGAACATACGCACAAGTCTTGTCCTCCAAATATTGATTCCCTCGAGGGATCCACCGAGAATTTTGGGGCCGCCCTGCGGGAGATGAATTCCCGGCTTTTTATACGTCCGTTGAATACTAAGTTTTGGATGTTGAAAAAAAGTAAAACGGAGGTTCGAATGCTCGGAGGAGAGCCTTGGGAACAAAATTAAAAGGAGTGCCACGTTATTAATGGAACGGGAAAATTGTCGAATAGGAATTTTATTATGAAGAATCTGAATTTCCCACAGGAAGTAAAATGAGAAAATTGTCTTCGGGTTTTCGGAAACAATGGGATTGGAAGGTGACCCGTTTTGCCCCAGTTCCCAAACATTACAATAAATTAATTAATTCTTTAAAAATTTTATAAACATTTTTTTTTCTTTCTAATTATTTAATTTATCATAATTATCAAATTATGAAAAATTTATATCGAATTGAAAAAAATCGGAATTATATTTCTCGATATTGAACCATTAGAAAACAATTTAAAAATCAGAAAAAAATTATAAAGTTTACGTTTGGAGGAAGATCGCTGAAGCAATAAAAAAATTGGATTTCCGAAAGTTCAAACAATTTAAATTATTTATTTATAAACAGCGAGTGTTTAAAAAAATAATAATTCTGCGCAAAATGTAATTTGATTGACGCTGAATATTCATGATTTGAAAAAAAATTTATAACGCAATTTAATTGACAAATTTGATGATTGAAAATGGTTGAATCTATTGAAGGGTCTATACCAAACTGTAAACGATGCTTGCATATCCTTAATGGAGATTTCAATGAAACATTCAAAGTCTAAATTTCGAAGAAAGCCAGAACTTGATGATTTCTATGGGATTTTTTATTCGTTTTCATCACCTCGGTTACCACACACATCAGAATTACATCCACCAATTTTTTCGTCATACTCTCACCTCAGTTCTGATCCACTCGGGCATTCCATTATTACCGGGGGTCTAACCGTGACAAATCGTAACATCGGACGGAAATTAAAAAGCCTCGTCGAAATAAATTGCATTCGATTGCCCGAATCGCCGCCTCGATCGTTTCCATTGGCATCTCCGGCACTTCCTAATGCCAATTGTCGTAGGAAAAGCCCATTGTTCTGGGAACTTTCCCGCGGGGAAAATACTAGGTCATTCTGGTCTCGTGAATGTCAAAATTAATATTATTCTCCCCTCTTTCCCATCCAAGTACATCTCCAACTATTTTTTCTTGGTTCAACTATATTTTTTGAAAGCGCGAAGTTTAATCGTCAATCATTTTTTTAAATTTTATTTCTTCAGTTTATTTTATTCGGCTTCATTTATTTACTTAATTCATTTTATTTGAAGAAAATACGGAATTAATTTGTTTTGTAGAAATTTTTGTAGAGAATTCCTTCAATTTTTTCCGAATCCGTAAAAATAAATTTTATAATTTTTTTTTCTGAAATTTCGTAATTCACTTCGCAATAGGCAAAAATCCAGGGAAAATTTTTTGTTATTAACAAAAAAATGCTATTGCAAAAATCTGAATCTATTGATCTATTGCATGATTTTCAGAAGAAATTGACACAAAAACCCCAAGAGAACTGTGAATCAAATTATTTCAAACAATAAATTTCTTATCCTCTAATTACCCCTCCGACCTCGTAATAAATTTATCCACATTCATTTGGAACCAGCAGTCCCCGAATTCCCCAAAAAAACAACGAAATAGACCAAACAACTGCGCGTACACATGGCGCGCCTTCCCCCATGTATTTTTTATTCCAAACGATTCCCATTCTCTTGCGGTTGTGTGGATGATCCAGGGACACACCCGAAACGCAATACAAATAATCTCCGGTCGCGCACGTGGCAGATGTTTGTAGTTGAAAGTGACGCATGCGTCCCTGGATATCCATTGAAGGCCCCGCCCGTCTCTATATCCCGTCAAGACTGGGGCAATTCACCAGCCAATCGTGTGAGCAACCGTGGGGACGCGGTAGGGCATGCGCCACCACGTAATGCTCCAGGGGGGCACCTGAAACTCGATGCAATCCAGGGATAGCCAAATTTTTAATATTTTATTACGATTAATATTGTAGGCCTTAATTAGACAACAACACTCTTGAAATTTTTTGAGTACCTAAAGTAGTTCGTCGGACGGGCTACCCTGTACTTTTGGATATTTTCAGTTTTCAAATTTTTCAACTAAACTGCACGGAAAAAATTTGAAAAAATTCATACCCAGTCAGTACTATCTAAATTAAATTTCGCAAAATACTGACATTTTTTCAAACATCTTCCTCATGAATAAATAATAAAACTTGTTTGCAAAACGGTGGATTATTTTTTATGAAGTGTCAGAAAAATTCTTGATTTTTTCATGTCCAATGAAGAAAAATTCAGATTTAAATCATTGATTACAATGGAAATGTTGATTTTCACATGAGACCCTGGGTTAAATCCTGATTTTTAAACATTTCTTCTTTGAAAAACCAAAACGATAATTAAATTGAAAAAAAATTAGAATTCCAAATCTCATCGAGTTTTCTGCATTTTTTTAGCAATTTTCAATAATTTTTGAATTTACCGTAAGGGTAGAGCTACTTTAATTGGATAACATCACTCTTGAAATTTTTTAAACTATTTTATCAATCAATAATTTGAGTTAGGAAGATTGACGATTAATTGCGCCATCGAAGATCCCCTTTCGAGAAATCTGAATCATTCACTTAGTAGTAAATTTACAGTTTCATATTAACAACTTTTAAATATATCATTATTCGTAAAAAACAGATTATTAGTATTACATTATTTGAAAAATTGAATCAAAGTATTTTACACCTTCAATAATGTAAGGGTCAAATGCTTGTAATATTACAGAAATTTAATATTGATGGGGATCCCTGGTGCAATCCAATCTCGCATGGGAAACGGTAAAAAATGAATTGTTCGATGTAAATTCGACCTTTCATCAGGTATTACATCAAAACAAAAGTGACTAGGTGGTGTTGGCAGGGCAGCAGGACCTTAACATTCTCGGGATGGGTTTCGAAAGTTCTCGTAGATTAATCGAAAGGCTTGACATGATGGGTACGAAGCAGCTAGGCATGTTCATGGGAGGATGAGATAGCCAGGGAATTAAAACGCCCATCACAATGAATAACAAAGAGGTGTAGATGAGGGGAATTGATCCTCCCGTCAAACTCGTAGGAAAAAATTGAATGGAAAAACCGGGGACTTTGTTTAAAAAATGGTACTGAATTTTTAATGGAATTCTATGTGGAGACAAATTATTTTTTAAACTAGTTTTTGAATCTATTTTTTCGTGCGAATTCCGCTGGGGAATTTGCAATTCTATCTTGTTATTTTCTGGATAGATATTTAATTGAAAAAATGAATAAAAAGACCCGATAAACAGCCCTATCAAAGTAATATCAGGAGCGAAGTGGTAAAATGGTTTAAGTCGACTCATTTCCCAGTTGAGTTTTCGAGGAATATTTCGGAATCTACGGGAGATAGCAAAATTTTCTTAATTACATTTGTTGTAGCTCTCAACCGTCTCTACAGAAAAGGTTATAACAAAAATTCAGCTATCTCCCTTAGATTCCGAGATATTCATTGAAAACTGGTCAATAGTCAAAATTGAATTGTACCACTTTAACACTTCGCTACTGCTGTGTCCTTCAACTTTATAATTTCTATTTACAATGGATTAAATCAATTTAAACAATAGTAAGCTGGAGTGTCAATCAGTGCAGCTGTGCAAAAAATTCGATTTTGGCGAAAGTCGACTTTCCCCCGGGAAAAATCCAAGATCTGACACTTTGGCCCCGGGTGAAATTTTTTTTTTATTTCGACCTTTTCCCCAGCTCCTAGGGTTTCATCGGCATCAGAATCGCGAGTAGATGCAGAATCCACCCTCACTTGATGGAAAAAATCGATTTTGGCGAAAGTCGACTTTCCCTCGGCAAAAATCCAAGATCTGACACTTTGGCCCCGGGTGAAAAAATTTTTTTTTATTTCGACCTTTTCCCCAGCTCCTAGGGTTTCATCGGCATCAGAATCGCGAGTAGATGCAGAATCCACCCTCACTTGATGGAAAAAATCGATTTTGGCGAAAGTCGACTTTCCCTTGGCAAAAATCCAAGATCTGACACTTTGGCCCCGGGTGAATTTTTTTTTTTTATTTCGACCTTTTCCCCAGCTCCTAGGGTTTCATTGGCATCAGAATCGCGAGTAGATGCAGAATCCACCCTCACTTGATGGGAAAATTCGATTTTGGCGAAAGTCGACTTTCCCTCGGCAAAAATCCAAGATCTGACACTTTGGCCCCGGGTGAAATTTTTTTTTTATTTCGACCTTTTCCCCAGCTCCTAGGGTTTCATTGGCATCAGAATCGCGAGTAGATGCAGAATCCACCCTCACTTGATGGAAAAAATTGATTTTGGCGAAAGTCGACTTTCCCTCGGCAAAAATCCAAGATCTGACACTTTGGCCCCGGGTGAAAATTTTTTTTTTTATTTCGACCTTTTCCCCAGCTCCTAGGGTTTCATTGGCATCAGAATCGCGAGTAGATGCAGAATCCACCCTCACTTGATGGAAAAAATTGATTTTGGCGAAAGTCGACTTTCCCTCGGCAAAAATCCAAGATCTGACACTTTGGCCCCGGGTGAAAATTTTTTTTTTTATTTCGACCTTTTCCCCAGCTCCTAGGGTTTCATTGGCATCAGAATCGCGAGTAGATGCAGAATCCACCCTCACTTGATGGAAAAAATCGATTTTGGCGAAAGTCGACTTTCCCTCGGCAAAAATCCAAGATCTGACACTTTGGCCCCGGGTGAAATTTTTTTTTTTATTTCGACCTTTTCCCCAGCTCCTAGGGTTTCATTGGCATCAGAATCGCGAGTAGATGCAGAATCCACCCTCACTTAATGGAAAAAATCGATTTTGGCGAAAGTCGACTTTCCCTCGGCAAAAATCCCAGATCTGACACTTTGGCCCCGGGTGAAAATTTTTTTTTTTATTTCGACCTTTTCCCCAGCTCCCAGGATTTTATTGGCATCAGAATCGCGAGTAGATGCAGAATCCACCCTCACTTGGCGGGAAAATTCGATTTTGGCGAAAGTCGATTTTCCCCCGGGAAAAATCCAATATGACCCTTGACCCAGTGAAAATGAAAATTTTCTTTTCGTCTTTTCTGTCGTCCCCGAGAGTTTCATTGGCATCAGGGAGGGTCAATAAATATATTTATAAATATATTTTAAGTTAGGTGATAGATCAGCGCGCGTTCCGTCCAGTTAAAAATTAAGTCAAAAAAACTGGGGAGTTGAAATGGCCTCAAGGTCCCCTTCATGATCATCGCTGAGGGTATGACCGGATGTCAATGATACGCGGTATTGGCCAAGATACCGCAGGCGCGCACAACGCGCCGAATGAAATGAGAAAGGAGACCGATAGCTGATACCGATCTCCCCGAGTATGAGCGCAACGGTGGGTCCAGATCTCCTAGGGCATGTGGACTCAGTGCGGCATTACATTTGACACAGGGTAATGATAAAAGCATTCTCTCGCCAATTCCTCAGCCCTGAGGTATCAGCCAAATGGCGCGTCGACGTATATGCAGGAGTGGGGCGAGGTTAGGGGCAATCGCGGGGACTCATTACGGAGCAATCTCGACGGGGCGATCGATCGAGCTAAGCACTCAGTTGTATTGCTGCTTGATTAATGGATCATCGGGTGGTTTGGCGCAAAAAATAAACCCCCGGAGCTTTACTCTAGTTATTCTCATTTCTGTACTGCGCACTCATGGTCAAATGGATGGAAATTTTGTAGGTTAATTATTTTTTTTAATTACGAAATTGAAGCATACAAATTATTTCCGTTGGGCTTTTCATCGTCCGTATTTCAGGGTAACATTAAAGTTATTTTAACCTGAAAAATCAAGACTTCTTTCAGGCATTAGATGTTGCGGGGACGCCACCGCAAGGTGGCGCCGCCACGAAAGCTAGCGTCTTCAAGAAATCTTGATTCAACTCGTTTGCCTCATCATTTACGACGTTTGAAATATAGTATGAAATAAAACTGTTAGTTATTCATGATAGGCTATCAGATAGGTCAGTTTAATGAACAAAATTATCTGTCAATAATTAAGGAAGTCAAATAGTGAAGTTCAGATTTGAAACTGTCAACGAATGTAATTAATGTTGAATAAGGCAAGAGATCGGACGTGAGATTAATTCAACTAATGCTGAACAAAAGTGTGAATTAGTGCAGTGACGCCACCCCAAGGTGGCGTCCGCGAAAGCTAGCGTCTTCAAGAAATCTTGATTCAACTCGCTTGCTCTCATCATTTACGAAGTTTAGAATTTAGAATAGAATAAAACTGTTATCTAATCACAATAGGCTATTAAATAAAGCAGTTTAATGAGACAAACACAGTGAAGTTGAAATTTGGAAGAAGACGATGCTCATTTCAGTCACTGAGTAAACGACAACTGGAGGTGAACCTCATAAAAACTAAGAGACTCCCAACGAATGTAATTAAAGTTGAATGAGGCAAGAGATGGGACGTGAGAGGCATACCGCCAGCATGAAAGGTAGGCTGGTTCCTGGAGGCCACTCCCCAGTGCACCCTCCACCTCACAACAACGCTATACGTACGACAAAATTGTTAATGCATCGCTCGCGCAAATGCATTCTGCAACGCTCTTCAACCGAGTTAATTGCGCGTTTCGCATCAACTTATTTTCTTGTTTCAAACGTTTAATTACGAGCAATATTCTCCGCGGCGGTGCTATCAAAGTTGAATTGGATATCAAAATATTTTGCTTTGATCTGCTATCTGTTTGGTCTCTCATTTTCATGAGGGACACCCATTGTTCCGCGTGCGTGTAGGCTAATTATCCTGTAGTAATTTATAATATTTCTTACCTTGTAACATTTTTTTTACTGCGCCTTTTCCAGTCTTTGATCGACGCACTTTTATTATTTATTTGGTAAACCGTGGTTGGATGTTCATTTATATAATTGAGGATCATTTTAGTGATCTTTTATTAGTTTAAATAATTTTTCTGAGAAGTCTTGAAAAATGTCAAAATGTGTATTTTTCTCATTTTGTTAAATGTTGATTTATCTGAAGAAAATTAATTCAAAAAAATTCCAAAAGGGATTTTTTGTTGAAAATTTAACTCTTGATATGAAATGGATTTTGATATTAGCTCCTCAAAATAATCAATTCCCGAGGTGAATATGCAATTAATAAAAATTTAAAAACTGAGTGTCATCGAGTACTTCATTGATCTATAGATCATTTGTTCCAGAAATATAGAAGAGTCACAAAACTAAATTTTTTTCATTTCGTTAAATATTGAATTATCACAGTAACAATTCGTGTTATTTTTCAAAATATAAATTTTTCCCTGTGGCCCCCTCCCAAGAGTAAAATATTTCCTCACCTGTTTCCAAGTCAATCGTGTAAGAAAGTCCAGCCCAGGGATCATCCTCCTTCGGCTCCTCCGTCTCCTTATTATCCTGCACAAAAAAAAAATCCCCATAAACACCCTCAGTCCACTAAAAAATCCCCGAAAAAATCGCCGAATCACGAAAAAATGCTGCGAGAGATATCTCCCCGTGTGAAAACCCCATCGAGACATCATAGAGATGTCATAATCAAAGGACCCTCTCACACGTACGCGAGCCAGAAGAAAGGACAGAAGGGATTTCCAATGTACAGCGCTCACATTGAAACGCCATCCAGTGAAATGAGTTTAATGAAAACAGCATTGTAGTCCATCGGCACCATTAATCATAAACGCGGGGCCCTGATAGTGAGCCCCGGCTGACGCCCTTCCTCTCCCGTACTTCTCCACGCCGCATCATCATCCAATACCCCTCCCGTTACCGTAACTCACCCTCGTTTTTTCTCCTTCTCGCTCGCTCTCTCGCTCGCACCGCGATTCCATCATTTATTGTTGCTGTTGAGTGCTGCGTTATTTTCAATTCTGATGCATGACCATCGAAGCGGCGTGGAGGGGGAGGGCAGCAGAATTTATGACTGAATTTTTTCTCAATAAATTCATTAAAAAGTTGATTAAAATTTAGTGTTAATTTAGTGTCAATTTTTTTTGGAAAATTAATTAGTAGTTTTTAATGAATTTTGGGAAATTGTTTCGCAAAATTTTGAGTGAGAACCTAAAAGTGAGGAAAGCTTGTGAAATTGATAAAATATTTTTTTAATTTGGTAATTTTCAAGAATTGTAGATATTAAGAAAATTAATTTTGAATTTTCTTGGAATTTAGGAGATTTCCATTTATTTTGAGAAAATTTTCCTTAAAAATCAAATTAAAATGTCGTAATTATACTGGAATTAGAACTCTTTTGGCTGAATTTTTTGTCACCAAATTTTTTTAAAAAGTGAGTTAAGAATTCGTTTTCTAAATTTCTATTAGAAAACGATTAAATAATTAAGTTTTTAATGAATTTTGACAAATTGATTTTGATAATTTTCGAGAATTCGAGATATTAAAAAAATGAACTCTAAATTTCCTGAGAATGAGTGAAATTTCCATTTATTCAAAGGAATTATACTTGAATTAATCCATATTTTTTAATATTCCAAAAAACCTTTCCCGTTCTTCTATTGATTTTTTTGTTCTAAAATTCATTTACTCATACTCTAAATATCATTCGAAACACCTCCGTAATTTATAATTCTATCTCAATGTTTTGACTCAATTAATATTGAATTAATTCTAAACATTATCCCATAATTTTGATATCTATTTTTAATGCTCAACTTTTCGGGATTCATCCCCTGAATTAAAAAAAAATTAACAACTTTTTTCTCAAATCTCCGAATTTTATCCCTTTTTTAAATTCCAACTTTTTAAATTTCCGGTTTAATCACCAACTTTTTCAATCTCCCCACAAAAAGTTGGAATTGACCCGCCATTTTGAGTATTTCGAAGATATCCCCCTGGCATCATCAACAAGAGAAAGATAGATGGATGAGAGAAGGGGAGAAGGACGGGGGAAGAGCGCGAAAGGCCGTTGAGTGCCGCCCACTCTCGTTGTGTTCGCCTGGCGCGTTTTCAATTTCCAGAACCATTAATACATCCCCAGAATCCCCCCCTGGAATCTCCCCCCCGGTCGTCTTTTCTGCTCCAATCTCCTTCGTGTTACCGGCTACGCTTTGTGGCCCAGCCTCTTCCACTCGCACACGTACATAACACGTTTACGCGTCAGGAACTGGTCCATTGGGAACGCACCCTTCTTTCTATTCCATCGGAGTATACGCGATTGCCCAACATTTATCATCTAATATCGACGAAGCACCTCCCTCTCTCGGTGGATGCTGGATATATGTGTGTGTTTATCGGCTTTGGAGTTGTTCCAAAAAATTGATTTCTTCTGTGGAAGCACGAAATCTCATTTCCAGTACTCGCGTACCGATTTTGGTATCGAAAAATGTTTTTTGATGTAAAATAAGGACCAAATAACTACATTCGATGGTTATCGTTTAGGGACGTTATGACGGTCAGGTACAGGGACGCCACCGCGAGGTGGCGCAGTAGCTGAATTCTTCCACTAAAGACTCTCCATTACTCTATTCCCACAAATAATTTCTTATCAATAATCTGCCTAAGACAGTGACCGAATTCAACTAATAAACCCTAATTACACATAAAGAAGGATCTTCCCTCCATTATAATTATAGATAAATAAAGAACTTTTCCCTTCGACATAATTCAATTATAAATTTAACTACAAAATTCAATTATAATTCCTTTCTCTCTAATTGTCTATTTAAAAAATATTAAGTAATCATTGATTCTCAGCTATGATTCAGGGAGGTTACGATGCCTAGGTACAGGGACGCCACCGCGAGGTGGCGCAGCAACTAAATTCTTCCACTAAAGACTCTCCATTACTCTCTTCACACAGATAATTTCTTATTAATGATCCGTCTGATGCTCTAACAATAACCCCTATCCGTTGTTCCTCAAGATAAATTTCGACTCTGAATTTTACCGTTTTTATATTCCCCCGATATCAATCATATGACTACACCGCATTCCAATATTTCTCCAAGAGATTTTTTCCCCATGTTTGGTTTGTTCCGGAGAACGGTCCAGAGCCGTATTGATACAGTTCTATCGATAGACAATCAACCGACTCCGGGGCGGTATAATTCGTTACAAAAGACTTAGGACGCGTTCCAGCGGGAATACAAGACAAGGAGGGAGAGAATGGGGCCAGTGTGGCGGACAGAGACGGATGAAAATCGAATATGAAAAAATGAGGAGCTGAGGAACAACGTCTCGAGGAGGCTCAATGCAGAGTCATTGTCGGGTGGGCCTTTTGTAAAGTCGAGGTATAGGCCAACATTTCCAGTCGCCTTTGAAGATCTTCGGGCGAGATGCACTTCTCTAATCCCTGTGTTCATTAATTTTCAAAATATCGGTAACAATTGAGGGGGGTATCGAGGGATAAATTCTTGTTGATGATTTATTGTGTCACGTATTTTTGATAAAATTTTATGAGATTATGTGCATTTTTTAGAATTTCATAACGAAAAAATTGTTTTAGAATTAGAATTAGAGATTTTTTCGAATTAGAATTTCATGACGAATGAAGCATCCGTTGTTTGATTCAGACACTTTTCTGATCATTATCAGGAAAAACTTGCTTTATTCACACACGCGAAATTTACGCATATGAATAGTGAGATAATCCAATGAATTATAGATCTGTCTATGATAGATTATCAGATAAAAAAACTGGTCTGATGCAGAAAATTTTGGTCTCAAGATGTGAACATCTCTCATAAACTGAAGCTAAATGATAAATACTTCATTCGCAGTTGCAGGGTTGCTACCACATCGTCATCGTTATTCTGTTCAAAAATGAATGTCTTGTATTTGAGTAATGAATATCCGAAACGACAGACAAATAGGAATCTCGTTGAGTCATTCATACAAATTTCTCGAACCAAAACTGTAGCTATTCGGTCCTCATTTTGCCTCGCAAACCTTTTCCAAAAAATATCTGAATCTGTATTTAGGGTATAAGAATTGTCCCAAAGTGTTCGATCTTTTGTCAGTGGTTATCCAGAAAAAATTCAACCGAAAAAACTAGAGCGATTTGTCGCCAAGTCAGAGGCCTAAAAACAGGACAGAAGATGAGACCCGATATGCGGATTGAGGAGATTTAAAGATTATAAGGACGGGCTTTACTGGACGTGTCTAATCTCCCGGTCGATTCAAGGATCCGTCGACTTAGTGCACTCTCCCGGGGCTGACCGATTGCTGCTGAACTACTGATAAAGCCCCATTCCACCCCGAGTTGTCCCCATGTCCCCGTTATCGGAAAGATCACGCGAGAAATAAGGTTGTAATATCTGGAATGTCCTGAATGGATATTAAGGGGTTGTGGTGCGCGCGCCACGCCAGATATCTCCATCGGAGGAATTTACAATCGAGATATCTCGGGTAGATAGCCACCCCGCAGGAGCGGGATTCCACTGAGACGATGGACAATTCAAAACTCAGTCCGTCATTTTGCTTTGATCATGAGTCGGATGGAATTCTCGTCATGGGGGACGAATGACTGGCTAAATAACTAATTTGGTTCTAATGAAATCATAATATATGCAGTAGAAAAAGAAGTGTCTGAAATTAAGACATTAAGACATGCATTCTGGAAATTCTAGATCTTGAATGGAAACAAATGTCTTAAATTCGGTGACTTGTATTCAAGACATTATGAAAATGTCAAACGATTTGTTTTTACGTGGAAATTTTCCAGAAATTATAATTATAAATAAATGAACAACTTTTTCCCTCGACATAATTTAATTATCAATTTAACTACGAAATTCCGTTGTAATTCCTTTCTCTCTGACTGTATTTTCAAAAAGTATTGAATATTAAATAGAGGTTACGACGACTAGGTACAGGGACGCCACCGCGAGGTGGCGCAGTAGCTAAATCCGCTCAGTAAAGACTTTCCACTGCTCTCTTCACACGAATAATTTCTTATTAATTATCTGGCTGATGCCCCAAAACTAATTTCGACTATTCGTTCTTCCACAAGATAAATTTCAATCATATATGTTATTAAACATGAAAAAGCATACAGGAAAAACGTCTGATGCATTTTAATATTATTTCAATAATTATTTTCGTGATCAGGGGTTAAATCGCGAGTCCGCGCCTGGGTCAATTTGCATTAAATGTGCATAAGGTCATGTTTTGGTCTACATTACCTCAATTTTGGTTGCATTGATAGCCTCCAAGGTCTTGAGCTTCTCAATCTCATCCGGCGAATTTTTCTCCGAAGTCGAGGGACTCTGACTCGTCTGATCCGGATCCACGAGAGGAAGACCCAAGTCGACGTCCTGCTTCCACAGCACCTCGATGAGATCCATATCCTGCAACATCAAACAAACAATTCAATAACCAACAATTCCACCAGATGACCCAGCACTAAGTAATGAAGCCAGTCAATTCCCTCAATTATAAAACATCCGGGCATTAACCGGAACAAATCCAACGATTTTCACCGGTCATTTGACACAATCATCACGGTTCAAACGCCTGCATGAATCATTTTTACTTGTATTTTTTTGCTACTACCAGTGGGAAGACTACAATGACAACTTTCCAATTTCACTTCCAGGTTCAACCGGGAAATAATTATGAACGAAGATGTGAACTGAAGGTGTTTTGATTATGGGAAATAAATTATTCATTTATTCCAAATGGGGAATTTTACACGATAATAAAGTCATTCTCTTCGCTCTCTAAATAAGACATTGGGATAATCATAAAGTTTAATTAAAGTTAAATTTTGAGTGAGTCAATTGTTGATATTACTCATCAATTCTTTAATTATTAAATTAATCATCAATTTGAATATTCAAGTTCTGAATGATTTCTATCAATAATCAATTTAAATTTCAAATTCCGAATTATTTTATCAATCGATAATTAAGTTCGGAAGATTGACGATTATTTGGCTAATCGAAAAATACTTTTATGACATTTAGAAACCGTTGCTCAATAATTAATTGACAATTCCATGTTGTCAATTATTTAGTTAATAGTCAATTGAAAAAAAATTAATTAGCAATTACTATATTATTTTTCAAATTTCAATGGAGACGAGTAAATCTTAATTATTGTCACGTGTAACTTCTCATAATATTACTAAATTAATTATTGATGCCGCTGCTGTACATAATGATTTCATATCAAATTAATAGTCTTCATTTGCATCAAGAAAACACTTGTTTATTTCAATAGAACTATTAACATGACATGAATAAAAAGGAAATAAAAAAGGTTCAAGTTTGAACAAAATCTTCATTAGAACCGATTTGAATAAACCCATCCATTAAATTCCAACAAAATTAATTCAATAAATAACTCAAATTAAATAGTCCATTTTTCTGGGGCAAGAATGACTCAGAATGACAGTGACTTAATTAATTAAGTGAAACCAACATTTCCAAAAGGTCAAATTCAACTCGAAAATCAAATTAAATACCCGTTGTTTCCCCACAAATATTCAAACAAATTGAATACATGTATTATTCGATTAATCTAGTTTTGCGTGGGTTCAAACTCGTCGGCCATATTGACTCGACCCAGCGGGAGATCCATGCCACGCCGCGCCCACAGTCTATCCCATACACTATCGCAGCATGTATCGCACCTAACAACACGTCCCACCGCCGCTAGCATTTCTGTAGTAAACATGAATATTACATTATCGTCATGAAGAATTTTATTGCGCCACGAGGAAGGGCGGTTTGAGGAGGAAAATCGAGAGTTCGTCGGGCCGCAGAGACGCTGCAACGGATCAATTCCCGACGGAGGACTCTTCGGCAAGAAGAATCGGCTGAGCATTCCCTACAAATTGCTCGGTAATCTTGTTACAGCGTTAGGGTTCTCGGGGGGATGGAGGATACCCGTAACTAACGCAACAACCCTTTTCCTCGAATGGTGGGATGTACCTGACTCCCTCGAGTCAATGATTAAATGTCTCTAATGGAGGCTCGCGAGCCGACAGGGGAAAACACGGTAAATGTTATTCTTTTTGTAAATTTTTTTTTTGTTGAAATCATTTTGACGGTTCTGACATGTTGACATTTTTTAAATTCACTGTGAATTTATCATTTGGACGGTCTCAAGTATGAAGTTGGTTTTTTCATTATCGAAAATGTTATTTTTTTTTGTAAATCTTTTTTTTTGTTGAAATAATTTTGACGGTTTTGACATGGCGACATTTTTTTGTGAATTCATTATTTTGGCGGCCGTAAGGGTGAAGTTGGTTTGTTATGTTAGAAAAAATTTGAAAACTGTAATTCCGTGGAATTATAAATTTTTATTAATTTTGAGGGAATAATTGAGCTGAAATTTTTAGTTTTCTATGGGATTTTAACAAGTTATGAATTTTTCAATGTCAACATTTTTTGAAATTTCAATGGAGCTGTTAAATTTTCAAGAATTGCACGAGGAATGCACAGGAAAATTAGGAAGTTCTCGTGAAATTCAATGAAATTTCAACTTTTTGGAGGATAAAATAAAAAATTCCCAAACTCACTAGAATTTTGAATTGATTAAAAATTCGAGAATATGCTCACATGAATTTTCCTGATTTGTGTTCATTTTCATGGAATAATTGAATTCAAATTTTTAGTTTTCTTCAATTTTTTCATCAAATTGTGAATTTTAAATAATAAAATTTCATGAAAATTCAGTGAAGCTGTAAAATTTTCAAAGAATTCCCTGGCAAATTCACCCAAAAATTTTCAATAGAGTATTTTAAATCGTTATAAAACATTTTTCAACTGTAGAAAGTTTCACAAAGTTGAATTAATTCAACAAAATTATTAATACGAATATTTTCCTACTAAATTTTTTCAAAAATTGTCTCCACGACGAAAAAATTTCTTTATTAAATGAATACCTAATCTAATTCGAAACAAATACACGATTCTTCGACGAAAACAAATTTTTGTAAACAACATAAATTTTTCTTAACATGTAATAATCCTTCATTCGGATAAATCGTTAATTGGAATTTAATACAGAATTTATTTAGAATGCCTTAATTAGTAATTTCATACAACTAAAACATTAAATTGAACCAAAAAGTTCGATTTAATTTATTTACGTCATATCTGCGAGCGATCGCCTCCACAATTCACAGAAAACAATCTATTCTTCACCAGAATAAACAAATGATTGTTTCGACAACGAAGAGAATAAATTTATCAACATGTAACAATTCTTCATTGGGACCAAATAAACCATTTATTTAATTGAAATGCATTTCTCTGTGAGTTATTGACTTCACAATTTGTGAGATGCAACTTGTAAAATAATGAAGCAAAAGTCACAACCTGCGCGAGGTTTTGAGGGGTCTCTCGAAAATCCCTAGGCGACAACCCCATAAATTACTTAGTATTCGCGGTATAGTTGCAAGTGATGGCACTGAAGGCTTTGCGGTGAGCCAAAGTTGTAGCATCGACCGCTAATGGAGCCTCAGGGGGTGCGTCACGCCCATCTTCTGGGTTTGAAAAGAGAAAAAGCCTTTCTTTACTATTCTGACCGCACTCTTACCTCAAAGACGTCAGTTCTACAATAAATCGTAATGTATTGGGATGAAAAATTGCTTTGGCGCAATGGGCTCATGCGCAGCAGAATAAATCATGGGGCTTATTACTTCCGCAGTGCTAAATGCTCGCACGAATTAATTGAATTCTTAACTATTAACGATTTTCAGAATTTTCGAGATTTATTTGGAATGAATGCTTTAGGTTTACAGGATTATGTCCATTTTATTAGAATAAATAAATAACATTCAAAGAAATATTTTATAATCAATGGATGCATTCATTCATTGTTAAATTTTTAATTCTATTGATTTTTCAGAGAATTTTGGAATTTCATGATTGAAATTTTATAATTATTCATTTATTTTATTATTAACAGTTTTATCAAGAGACGATTTCTTTGAAGATGGAAAAAATTCCATAGAAATTCCCAATTCTATAAAGAAATCAATGAAAACTGTGAATTTCAATTTAATTATTCCTCAAATTGAAGGAAAATTCACAGTTTCCTTTGATTTTTTCATCGAAATGTCAATTTCAATGACAAAATTCATTCAAATTACAACGGAATTAGCACTTGGGAAAAATTTCCAAGAAGTGTACCGTGAATTAGAAAAAAAACTGTCGTCTAAAATTGTCTCATAATTTTGTTTGAAATTTTTTAAGGACAAAACTGACTTTCTCCTCCATTTTACGAAAAAATCTCCCGCAAAGGTCGTTGCAATTTTCGGTATTTATTCGGAATAAATGTTTTAGAAACAGAATCAGAATTCAAAGAACTATTTCATAATTAATGAATGGATTCATTAATTATTAAATTTTTAATTCTATTGATTTTTCAGTGAATTTGGGAAATTCATGATTAATAAATGATTTGCTCAAATTTCATGGTTGAAATTTTACAATTATTCATTCATTTTATTGTTAACATTTTCATCAACAGACGATTCCATTGAAGATGAAAACAATTCCATAGAAATTCCCAATTTCATGAAAAAATCAATGAAAACTGTGAATTTCAATTTAATTATTCCTCAAATTTAGGTAAAATTCGCAGTTTCCTTTGATTTTTTTCATCGAAATGTCAATTTCAATAACGAAATTCATTTAAATTTCAGCGGAGTTAGCACTTGGGAAAAATTTCCAAGAAGTGTACCGAGAATTAGAAAAAAAACTGTCGTCTAAAATTGTCTCATAATTTTGTTTGAAATTTTTTAAGGACAAAACTGACTTTCTCCTCCCTTTCACTACAAAATCTCCCGCAAAGGTTGTTTGTGCCTCGTTTATTCCCCATTAATTCCTCCTCAATTCTCTCCATCCATAATAATTCCCCTTAAAAAAATATTTCAGTGTCCAAACATCATGCCCACACTCTCCTTGTCCTCCCAAACGTAAAGAAAATCCCGTCTCAGGCGAGTGCCCCTCCAAAAATGTTCCACATTCTCTAATCATTTTCGTGTTTTTCCTCCGTGTAACGTAAAAACCTCCCATCCGTTCATAATCCCGCACGAAAAAATTTCATATGAATTTCTATACAGAAAAACCTAACGAATTCGATTTTTTTATTCTGTTGAAATAGGTTCTATGGAAATTCCTCGATTAAAAATTTTTTGTTTGTTTGTTTGTTTCTTTTATGAAAAGAGAATAGAGCGGAAAAAATTAGAGAATTTATGTCGAGTGCAGGGAAAAAAAATTTCATTTCCAGGGACATTTCATTAATTTTCAGGAATGTATTCCCTATTTTCAGTCATTTCTATCACTGGAAATAGGTGAAAAAATCACTGAATTCCAGAATTTTGTAATCATTGAATTTCATAAATTTTTAAAAGTCAGTGATATTTTCTAAACATTAAGCCTCTTTTTTCTGTGAGGAATTCTCAAATAAAAAATGTAAGAAGCGAAATTCTAATGATTTTTTTTATTGAATATTGTTTTTATTGAATTCTCCAACAGAATTAGCCAAAAACTAATGAATTTTTCAAAGAAAGTTCCATTGAACTCCAATAGAATTTTCAATCGAATTCGCTGGGTTTTTCCATAATTTTTTTTCTATGAAATTTTATAAAAAGTCAAAATTCTAATGATTTTTTTCTGTGAAATAATTTCTATTGAACACTCTATTACAAAAACGAGGATAAAACTGCGGAATTCTTCAATAGAATCAACCAAAATAGAATTCCAATAGAATTCGCTGGGTTTTTCCATTAACTGTTTCTCTATTTAATTTTACAGAGAAATAAAATTCTAACGATTATTTCTACAAACTAATGTCCATTGGAAATTTTCTATCAAAAAAACGAGGAGTAAAACTATATTAATTCTTCGATAGAAATCCAACAGAATTTTTTATCGAATTCTCTGGGTTTCTAACACAATTTTTTCGTGTGTGATCCATGTTTTCCCTCCGAAAAAAAAAAAAAAAAAAAAAAAAACCATGAAAGTAATGAGTCGAGCCTCGTCGAGACACACCCCTCCGCAAAGGGCCGGTCTTGACGTCGAACCCTCGGTGAGGGCGCAGAGGCATTAATTTCCATGTTTTTAATTACCCTGGCGTTGCGAGAGGGCGCACACGACGAGCCCTGGCAATGGCGGCCCTGCCGCTTTTTCCGGGGATCCAATGGTGGGGGAGTACGACTATCCGTGGATCGGAGGAGGTCAAGAGGGGGAGTTTGATTAATGATCCTGCCGGGATCGAAGAATGAGGGGGGCGCGTATCCTAGGGGACGCCAGTGCCGCTTTCATGCTTTTCGTTCGTCTCCGGAGAAGAAAACGTCTTGAGGTGGAAAATTTTTTGTTGTGAGGATTGAAAAATGTTGTTTTTAGATGTTTTTTTTTATGTTTGTCATTTTATTTTACTCGTTTTAGGGTATTTTATATCTTCAGACCCAGAGAAAGCATTTGAATCCAATGAAATTCTATTTTACCATTTTCTTTGTCAATTTCAACAACATTTTAGTTGAAACTATTTGAATTGATGTATTTATTTTAATGAAAGTGCTTTAATATTATTAAATCAATAACTAATCAATTCTAAATTAAGGATTATTAAATGTTAATAAACTCTGTCTTTTCCGTTTAAATAATAATGTCATTTGTAATTAATCAAGTTTATGTTTGAATGAAAGAAACATTTTCTTATATAAATAATTTTTTTTAGCTGTTTGGTTAAATTTGGTTAAATAAAAAAAAGTATTGATTTGATATGAATAAAAATCAATTTTAAGTTTGAACAAAAGATTTGTGACGACTATTTCACTCTTTACTTGAAATTTTTCTGTGTTATTCAACAATATTTTTTACATAAATTAATAATTATAAAATTATTAAATGTTAATTAATTCCTTTTCTTCGCTATCTAACCAATTTCGATTGCCGCTAATGAAGGCTTTATTTCGAGTAAAGAAACATTTGTTTATTAATTACTAATTAAAAAAAAATGAAGTGAAAAAAAAATTAAAATTAAAATGAATTAAATAATTAATTGTTAATTATTATTGATTGGATGTCAAAGAAAACTTGAATAACAATTATGTTTAAGGTTAAATAAACCTTCATCAAGTACTTGAATAAATTCATCATTTATTTGATAAAAAAAATTAATTTTGTTTAAATAAACTATTTCTTTCGCTGCATAAAAATTCAATGTTTTTTCCCCTCGAATTCTGATATTATTTAAACGGTTTTGATAATCCGTACGCTCGCGATTTTTGGCGAACACGCGGGGGTGGGGGAATTACGATAGCAATCGCTGGAGAGTGTACAACTGACGGAATGAAAGTGGACGCATCTAGAATGTTACGATCGAAATCATTAATCAAGCTTGACTCATAGCCCGTCCACTATTCAACGTTATTTCTGTCCTCACGGGTCCTCTATAATAACATCCGTGGCTTATCTCATCACGGTTATTCCAAGGATACATAAACTCGATGAATAAATAAATTAGAAAACTAATCTTTTCGGTGAGGGGTTCAAATTTGAAGCATTCCATCTTCTATCTACAAAGAACGAGAGTTTCGGGAAGTTATTTTATATCGAAATATATCGAAACTGCTGACGAAATATAATCCTCGATTCTGATTGGCCAATGAGTCGCTGAAAAAACGTGCGGTATTTTCAAATTGTCCTGCAACATTTGATTAATTTTTTTCGAGGTATTATTCAATTTTATAATAAATTGATGAGGTTGTATGAAATTCAGTTAATTTGAAATTTAAATAAAGAGAATAGAGTTCTTCAGTTTTCAATTTTAATTATTCAAGTCTTAATTTTTAATTTCACTTCGTAATTCGTAATTAAAGTGTTGATCTCTTTAATTCTTAAAGAATTATTTGAAAAATTGTTGCAAGAATTGTAAAAATAAATTCTTGAATAATTAAACAGAATTAGTTCTTAAAGAATTATGAAGAAACAATTCTTAAAGAATCAAGAATTTAATTCGAAAATTCTCCCAACCACACGACAACAACAAATTGTTGAATATTAATTCTCCCTCTCTCTGCATATATCTCGTGCACCTAGACTACAGTGAATACATCCGTGGGAATGAAATCTCCAGTCAATCGTGTTCCTGTGTCTCGTTCTGCCGCGCGTTAGAACTGCAATTCACTGGGTAATCACGAGGGAACGGGCATCGATCACGCGGTGACATCCGCTGGTGTCAAAATATTTCCACTGAGTCTCACGGATGAAATGGTTTACAGATTTGTGGATGGTGCATGTACCCCCCGAAATCCGGGGATTCAAAGGAGAGGTCTCTGGAGTCTAATCGATATAAAAATCCGAATCAAAATATGAGGAGTCTCGGGGCTCGATGTTTGGATCAACACAGTTAGTCATGGCATTCGTCAAAATGATGTATTTTTTTTTTATTTGAAGAAGAGAAAAAATTTGAAGATACGTAAATTTAAAAAAAAAAATTATTTCCCATCAATATAAAAAATTATCATTATTTTCATAATTGATGATAATTTTAATTATTATTAAAAAAAATTAATCCCGGGGAAAATTGTGGGTCCATTTTTTAATCTTGAAGACAAATGAAATTTTATTGTGCTGCTTCAGAATTTTTTCCATTCTGCATATCTTCGTACGTGTCCATTTTCATTTTATATTTCAGATTTTGGCTTCATAATTTCTGTTTCAAATAAACTAGATTGATTTAAACAATGCTGAGTAGGAGTATGAAGTAGTACAGAGACGCCACCGCAAGGTGGCGTCCTAGTTTAAACTAGTGCCTTATAGAATTTTTAATTAAAATCGTCTTAATTTCATAACTAGTGATATGGTAAATTAAGTTGAACAACAAACTAAAGACATTATTCAGAAATGCCTATTTACGTTAGAATTACCTCAACATCATCTTAAAATAGACTAGATTAATTTAAATGATGCTAAACAGAAATATGAATTAGTGCAGGGACGCCGTCGCAAGGTGGCGCCTCTGCGAGAACTCGTGTCTTAAAGCGAGCTATTAAAATCTCTTTCAAAATACACTAGACATTAAAAAATTTCAAACAGAATAATCAACCAACAATTTCATTCCCAACAATTTAATCCTCAAAAATTCCCCCATATTGACTCATTACTTCTTTCTCTTCGATTCTCAATACAACTGATCTCTCATTACCCTCGGATTATCCACGGACATCCCATCCCCGCAATTATTGATCAATAATGAAGATTATGCATCGATTCATCCGCTAATGAGCGACGAGGGGAGTGACTCAATTAACAGTCGCCCGCAGCTACTTTCGTCCGCAGTAATTAAACGAATTCTTCCAGCTTTTTTTTCAAATACGAATTTTATATTTCCAACCAACAAACCCCCTCGGGCTTTCACTTCCACCGCCCTCCCTCGTACCTTTCTCTTCCCATTTTCATCTCCTTTTTGAAAAAAAAAAGTCCATCTTCCGCTCGGCATCATTAGTCATTCGCGGAGCGATGTCTCTTCGGCGCACTTGAAAGCCGACTGACTAAAGTATTCGTGTAGTATTCAAATGGTCGGCTAACAGGGTGGTTAAGGTGTTTATGGTAATCTCATAAAGCGCCGAAGGTGGTCTCAAAGGTGGACATCGTAAAAAAATGAAGTTTAATCATTTTTACGGATCTGAGGCGACAAATTTCGAACATCATTTTTCAATTTTCGTCGTTCATTTGTATTCTGCCTCCTCTTGGATAATTGATAAAGTAAACTGAGACGAAAAAATTTCGTCAAGAGACATTGTACTTGCATGAAAGACGAGGATATTTTGTTTATGACAAAAAAGTGATTTCTCAAAGTAAATCTAGTTAAATAAATTTATTCAATAGTTTTTCAGTCTCAAATTTGTGTCACACGACGAAAAAATTATTATCTGACGAATGTGAACGTCAGATAAGATGATTTTTTCTTGTCAATTTTCCAGTCATGAGTTTCGCGATGGAAATAAAGACGGAATTGTAAAAAAAAAATTTTTTCTCGGTGTAATTTTTGGGGGATTGAATTCAATATGACGGATATTAATGGGGGGAGTTCTGTCTGGAGGCTGGTGCCTTCGAATTCTCACTCTGAGATGTGTGACATATTGACGGGGCATGTGATACGAGACCACCGTCACCCGTCGATTAGAATCTTGATCTTTTTTAATTGAACGATATTGAACGAGTTGATTTGTCGTGAGAACAAATTGTTTCGGAGGAAAACAATGACGGAAATGATGATTTTTTAACAGAAATTATGTCCTATTGTATTATAAATGTTTTTTTAATTTTGTTAAATTTTTTCTGTACCTGGGGAGCGAATGATACGGGTTTGATGAATTTGCCATTGCAATTCGACTTCTTTTTATTTTAAATTTATTTTTCAAATTTCGAATTAAAGTAAAAATGTCGAGATTTTTTTTGTAGATAATTAATTTTCCAATGAAAAATCCAAAATATATTTTGTGTGAAATGTCATCATTTTACCATTGATTAAAAAAAAATATATATATATATTAAAAAATATACAATGTAGATTAATTTTTTTATTGTGTTATGTTTTGTTTTTTTTCTAATTTTTATAGAGAATTAAATTTTCAACAAAAAAGATATTTCCTGTCAAATTTTATCGGTCTATCACAATTTTTTTTTCAATAAAACAATTTTTAAAAAATATAAATCATAGATTGACAATTTTTTCGATTGTTTTACAAAAAAAAAATCTGTGAGTGCGTGAAAAAATTTCAAGAAAAATTTTGAGACTTGGAAAATGTTCTGTTCCTACGATTAGTGTTATTCCACAGCTCTGAGGCTTTACCGCGGCCAACGTTCACTCAACGCCATCTATGGCACGAATCACGGAATTTTAGAGACAACTGCGCTGGTAACAAGTTGAGATCCCGCGCGAGTGGGGTAAACCGGACTATCGTCCGTTGTCAGTATCTCCTGATAGAATAGTGCGAATTTTATGAATCAAATTTCCGTTAGAAGCTTAAAAATACCTTGGAAATGAAAAAAAAATTGGAAAAACCACTCAGTTGTTCTCAACTTATTGACAATTAAAAAAGGTCCATTTTACCCCATTCTCCCCTAATACAATAATTGCGGAAGTGTCCGGTAGCTTCAAATCCGGCGAAAAGCGTTCTTTTTTCTAATCTATTTTTAATTGACAAACTCCGTAAAAAATAATGACGAATACTGCGAATTTCTCCCCAGAAAATCCTGAAAGCTCCTAATCTTTGAATACAACACCTCAAACTCCACATTTTCCATCCATTCTCCATTCAATTATTACGAATGTTCATAATTATTCAATTTTTTTTTTCATCGCTTCCTCAATCGCAAGTCAGGGACAGATTGACGCACAAAAAGTTTCCAGGAACTCTTCTGACTGTGCAGTCACAAAAAGTTTATGTCCTACAAAATTGCAATGTACCCAGCGAAAAGGTTCACACGAATCAAACAAACTCTAGTCTAATCTAATAGTTCATTATAATAAAGATTTTATTTCAAATTGAACTTGATTTTTATTCGCATTTTTCACATCGAATAAATCGTTGTTTAAACACAAAAAAAATGTTCCCTTGATCCGAATAAAGACTGAATTATTAAAAAATGAAATTAATTTATTAACATACATAAAAATAAATAAATAAAAAAACAATGATAGTAAATCAAATGAAAGAAAATTTTTTAAAACTTAAAAATTTTGAAGAAAGTGGAATGAATAAAAACTCTGTGTCTTCAATAAAAATTAGCAAATAAACAACTTAATTATTAGTTAATGCAATTGATGAATGGAATACTACAGATCGCACTTTGATTTTTTTCTGTTCATCAGTCAGATAATTACGGGACAAGATTCCTCACCGACTTTGTATCACATTTTATATAAATTGTGCACGGGCATAAAAACGATTAGATCCCAGCGCAATCGAGGCAGTACGAACGACTAGACTTGAAAGATTGACGTAACAGTCTACACGTACACCGGCAACGTTTCGAGTTAATGCCACTAGCAGTTTTCCGTGTCTCTAGAGGGTCAAACAACTATTTTTTTTTTCACAATTTATCAAATTAACGCACCAAGTAGATAGCTAAAACTCTTTTTATCATTTGAAATTGATATTTCCTCAAATGAATGATTAAACAAATTAATATTTGAAAAACGGAAAACCTCCGTCACGTGCCAGTTTCTGCCACTTGGGAAGGCCATGTCCCAGTTATTGCCACCCTTCGGTGCCAGTTAATGTCAGGTGGAAAAATAACCCGCAGCAGTGAATTTGATCATTATCGAATAATAATGATCAAAATGACATTGGATCATCTATAAAATGCGAAATGAATCGAAAGATGGTATATATATCCTCCCATTGTTATAAATATATAGCGTCAAAGATTCTGATAGGTCAGCTTGCTCTCAAACACGAGTGGCAGAAATAGGGACACGGGTAATTGGGGTGGTGTCCCAGTAAGTGCCACTTGTTGACAGATCGCGGATACTTTGTTATTTAATTTTGAATGTTTGTAATTGTGCGATTGCGATAATTTTTTTCTGACTGGAGGAACAGAAAATTCTCTTTGCACTAAGATGATTTGTTTACTCAACCTCGATAAATTTTAAATTCTATCCATTAAACAATCGCTGAGGGCGGCAGGAACCGGGACAGTGGCAACTAATGGGACATTTACGGTAACAAACACAGAAGCCCCCAGAATTATTATCTAAACGTAAAGAAATCTGGAGAACGTACCGGCATTAACACTGCACAGTTGCTCATTATTGCGTCACAATTTTAATAAAAATCCTCGTTCTATCGTTATTACGCACACTAAAATGTCAACAAACGGTTAGACGACACCTGTTGATATCCCTGAACTTTTTTTTGCTAATTAACTTTTTTTTTTCGCTGATTGGGGGTGGAATTATGGACTTTATGGAGGTTGTTCCCACAGAGTAGACCCGGCAGCGCGGTATGCTTTTCTGATACTACCCGAGAATTATGAAAAAGCACTTGCAGACGACGAGTTGCGATATAGACTAGACTTCCACACAAGTCTGAGAGGGAGATAACGATATTCGCATGATTTATCTATATATCGCGATGCGTTCCGTGCCGTGATGATTGCTTTCATCACTTCTCTAATTATCAGTAAAAACAACGAAGTGGTAGATTGTGAGAGGAGTTTTTTGAAATTGATTTTTTATTGTGGAATGTTGCGTATATTCTTCCAATGGTCGTCTTCAAATCGTGAAGATTGAAGATGAATCATCAAACGCTATCATTTGATTTCCAGAAAATTCCAGAAAGAATTATAAATAAATTTATATTTTTTGTCTTGTTTTAATCGGACAGAAAAGTTATAATTCTGCTATTTTAGATTGCATCCGGCATAATTGTTATTAAAATTCAGAGCATTTTGGTTTTTAAATTGAGAATATTCTCGTTTATGAACTGATGATTTCCCACGTTTCTAATAATCAACTCATGTTTGAATTTTTTTTCAAATCTCTCCGGAATTTATGATTTTATCTCAATGTAATTTATCACTCTTTTGTTATTAAAATCTGTCACTTGACACCTTAACTTGATTAATGTTGAATGAACATTTCAGTGGTCCCGAATATTTATTCCTTATCCCTTTCGTAATTCTAGAATATTTTTCATTTGATATAAATGATTTTTTAATCCTCAGTTTCGAACCAGACATCGGCATAATCATAATTTTTAATTGAAGTTAAATTTTTAATAACTCAATTGTTAATGTTACTCACCAATTTTTTTATCATTAAATTAACCTTCGATTTAAATATTTAAATTCCGAATTATTTTATCAATCAATAATTGAGAAATTTAAATGACCAATTATTATATTATTTCTCAAATTTCAATGAAGATAAGTCAATAGTAATTATTGCGAGGTGCAACTTCTCATAATATTACTCAATTAATGATTGATGCCGATCTATGTTTCAACCATTTCTTTTCTAAAAATTAAATCAAAATCATAAGTTTCTTAAAACAGTAATTTTATTCTGAAAACTCCCCAAAGAGAAAAATCAACGAAAAATTGTGAGGAAAATAAACTACAAATAATTGAAGTTGTAAAATAAAAAACATATCCTTCGTCTCGCATTTTTCCTCATTTCAATTTCAAATAAAAATTCCGGAAACACAATTTGTTTCTCCGATTACCTAGATTCTGCAGTAATTTTTCGTGCGATTTTTTTTTTTCTCCTCAAAGAAACTTTGTTTTCTCTGTGCACACGAAGTTCCAAGGAAAGGGAGCCGTCATTTCCATTTCTGGAACTGGTATTATAATGTCGGAATAGCCGGTGATTTCGTGCTAGTCCGGAAAAAAAAGAAACCGGTTATTTTTTTGTTTCAAACTCACCAGTCTGTCATTAAATTTTGCACTATATAGTTGACTCTTTACACGCAATAAACCTGATTGTTACGAGGGCTCAGGAGGGATTTGTTGCGCGTGTGAGTCGTCCTTGGAATTTGCAAGTAGAAAAACTATTTCATACGACTGGAAAAATTAAATTGTAATTAAAATGAATGTTGTAATTTTAAATTAATCTCTCAAAATCTGTTTGATTTGATCTTTATCGTGTTCGCAGATGCAGTTAATGCCGATTGAGGGTAGATATTTTACCGACAGACGGAGAGGTACCGGTAGTCGATAACGCAGAAATTGATATTCATCGCCCTTTGTGGAGTATGCAATTTTATTAATATTTCAAAATCAATTATATTATTTCAAAATCGCTGGGGCCTTCATCTATTGTACTAATGAGTTTACTACTTCAGTTTTAACATTTAAAAAATCATAAAAAGTTGGGTTTTGGTTTTTTTTTATTAATCAGAGAGTGACTGTAGTGAAATAGATTTTCAAAAATGTTCTCGTGACGCAATTCTCCACCGATTTTTTTAAATTATAGCTTTTCAACCGATTGACCCGATTTTTGGTTTGAAATTTCAGTGCGGTCTCCCCATAAATCGCGAAAAGAGTTTGAGGTACGAATTTTATTACTTTTTGTTTTAACAACGCAGGTCTTTGACAGCAAACTGCGCGTTTTAAAATGAAAATTATAGCTTGTGCGCAAAAGAGAAGTAGAAGAGTGATATAAATTAATACCGACTGTTTTTAACTTGCCGATTATTTTTAATTGCGTTGTTGGCAAATCAATGGTGAATTACGCAGAAAATCTGCTGGGAATTTTCGACATGATGTTTATGTTTAATATTAGAATTCCCTTTATTGTTGAATTTCTCAAACGCTCTTTGTTTAATGAAGAACTTGGACTTCTATTGGTTTATCATTCAGTTTATTGCGAATAATTTAACTTCCGACGACAATAATTTTTTAATCATCTTATGAATCTTTCTCAGAAATCGGACTTTCTAATTCATTCCGTTCCAATTAAATTGCATTTTGCATAGAATTATTTTTTCTAACAATCGTTATTTATAACTAAATTACTGAAATTGTTTAAACTTTCGGAAACCTTATTTTTTCGGCATAAATCAATTTCTGTTAAATTTCCGAATATGAATAAATTTGTTACGATTCCGAATAAACGATTTTTATGGTGGAAAATTAATTGTTCATAAATTATTTATAAAGACTGCTCATTATTTTCAAAAATTGCAACTTGTAAATTATCTCATCAACCTTTTTCCAAATGTCAACTTTCACTTTTTTCCGATTTTTAAAATGTTTTCCCAGACCTGCAAAGTTTAAATAATATAAAATCATTGTAAAATGTAAAGTTCTGATGGTTGACTACAAAAGTAGAAAAGCATTTCACTGGATTAAAAGTAGCTAAAGCACTTGGATATCCCTAAAACACTACGGATGCTGAAAACAATTCAGAATTCAAGAATAAATGTGGAGAATTTGAAAGTCCCGCGCGTTTCTTAGCGACTGACTTCACGTAACTCATTGACCAATCAGAATTGAGGATCAGCGGTCAGAGCGTTCGAATATATATCGATATTCTTGTTGCAGAGATCGCGAGGGGGATAATGGGCGATTGATCCACTGACCGATGGAGTTTGCGATTGTGACTTTAATATTTGCTTAATATGGCATTGTGTCTTTGTTATGTAAAGTTCAAGCAAAGTTTGGGCCCAGGTGGCACAAACGCTACGATGATACGATAATATGTATTTTTGACACAATAAAAACAAATGTGACCAATAAAAATAAACTAATGTCGATACAAAAAAAATTCCCGAAACTTCCATCTTTCGTAGAGAGAAATCGTCATCTCCCTGAATAGAATCGACATAATAGATTGAAACATCGGATGCTGTATTGTTTATTAACTAAATAAATAGTTCGATATTCACTGGAGATTTTAGCTTGACCAATTCAAATTTCTCAATCGTTTGCTAGACTTACGAATCACGCCAATATAATTCCTCTCGCCCCTACCGAATGCAATCCCCATTTTCTCAACACGCGATCATTCCACAAATGACTTACCTACAACAAACAGAAACAAAATACAATTAATACAATTAGCCAAAACGATCGACAACAGAAAATAACTCACAGAATATGAAAAACGAGTTTTCCCAGATCTCTTTTCTAGCTTTCGTAAATTCCCAAAAAAACATGTCTGTTTCTTTCTGACGTCACAAGTTATCAAGATAATTTAACATTCAACAAAATGTGAAGTCAGTTCATTCTGTTGAAGCAAAATTAGTCCTACGAAATCTATTTCAGTAGCGAAGTGGTAAAAGGAGATAAGTCAATTTTGACAATTGACCAGTTTTCCATCGATATCTCAGAATCTAAGGGAGATAGCGAAAATTTTGTCATAACCTTTTTCGTGGAGCCGATTGAGTACTACAACAAATGTCATTACGAAAATTTCGCCATCTCCCTTAGATTCCGAGATATTGATTGAAAATTGGTCAATAGTCAAAATTGACTCATCTCCTCTTACCACTTCGTTGCTGATTTGTTACTTCGGATCACGCCTGACGAATAAGATAAAATTTTGAACAGTTTCATAAAGAGATCAACCAATAGCATTTAATCCTCCAAAAGAATGGACATTAAACTAAATTTCATGATCGAAGGCGATTTTTCTTGCTCTCATTTTCCACTTGGCACATTAAATTACAAAAATGATGAATTCTCCGTACATCATCGGGCACAAAAACCGTGATCATCCTCGGATACTTCTTCTTCTTCCGCGCCATACCACCTGTGCACACCTTAACCTAACTAGGAAAATCCCCGAAAAGACAACGACACAATCGAGTAAACCGCGACAGCGCGTGTTCAGGTGTAGAAGAACATTCCCTGTGAGGATAGCGGGTATTCTCCGGTCCCCCTCGACCATTGGTCTCCAGGGTCACTCCGCGGGGCAGACATTACCATTAATTTCCAATGCTGATCAATGCAGATTTATGAATCGCTGGGTAAATATTACTTCCGACGTGGCATTGCGCTTCAGGTCAATTGAATTCGGCTCATCGATCAGAAATTGCTGTGAGGGCAACACGCTATTGACGTTTTTTATTATTGTATTGATTCGAAAAGTTTTCCTCTTTGGAAGTACGTGAAACGTGAGGTTTAGAATCCAAATTAATTGGATTTCATGATAGTTTGATGAGTTTTTTGAATGAATAAATAATTATTAATGATTTTTTTAATGACGAATATTGAATTCGTTGATTTTTATAGCAGAAAGACACTCTAAAAATAGAAAAAAATTGTTCAGAAACTCAATCAACAACTCAATTCAAAACTTGAAGTGCAAAGCAAGAATTAACTTTTTTAGAATGCGTGAGAAAAAAATTTCCACGCGAACAAACAACTGGAAATTCAATGCAACTGTCCTTCGTCAGCGAGCAATTGCGATTTTTGCTATTGCATTGGCTCGAAAAATTTTCCTTTTTGAAGACGCAAAACGTGAAAAATAAACTTTTCATTCTAAATAATTGGATTTAATGAGAGTTTGTTGGATTTGTTAAATGAATAAACAATTATCAGTGATTTTTTTAATGATGAATATTGAATTCATTGATTTTTATAGCAGAAAGACACTCTAAAAATACAAAAAATTGTTCAGAAACTCAATCAACAAGTCAATTACAAACCTGAAGTGCAAAGCAAGAACTAACTTTTTTAGAATGCGCGAGAAAAAAATTTCTACGCGAACAAACAACTAGAAATTCAATGTTACTCTCCTTCGTTACGCAACAGTCAATTATAATCTCAGAATAATACCCGATTCTCGATTCCGCATACTAGCTGTCCTTGTCCACTAATCAGTGAAGCGTCGTTAACGTCATGCAGCGAGAAATAAAAATTGAAGGTGAAGATATAAAATCTCCAGCTGTTATCAACAGTGGGTCAATCAGTCCGCGATAAGAGGCGGGAAGAATAGCACAGAGAGATGGGCCGATGGGCCACGTGACAACGTGTCATGTGTCAGATCTAACGCACGCGCATCTATTGCATCGCTGCAATCGTCTGTCGTGAGCCACGAGGCAAGGTACACGTGTGGACATGTATATGATGAAAACGTGTGATGTATTACCCCATCGCATTTTCTGTATTGCCATTCCTCTGGGAATGCATCCCGCGACATTCGTGCGACACAGTTGATTCAGAAGTTTCTGACTATTAATTTTGCATATTATGGACTTGATATACTTTTTTCCGTCTGACATTCCATTTTTCAATCAATTGTTTGTGATCATTCTTATTGCCAACAGCAATACGAACGATGAGAATCATCTGTCCCAATTTATCGTCAATACACTCCTATTATTGTGTAAATTAACAATTCCAATTTCAATTGAAAACCCGAGTTGAAAACCCGAGTTTGTAGCAAAGATGTCAGACAAGATATGAATGTTTTTTTGGGCTCAAACGAAAGAGCGGGTCGAGAAATGGCGTGCTAGGACCTCTAAAGATGGTTTTGAACCAGGGGAGACTCCTAGACGCCAACGTTCTATACATACTCCTAGACCCCATTGTCCTCCTAGATAATGATGTCACAACTCTGACGTTCAATTGAAAACAGGCATCATCTTTAGACATTTGTCATGTTTAGAAATTTTGTATTTGGATATTAATATTATTTGTTCAAAGTGAAAAAAACGATCATCATTTTCACTATATTGCATTCAGATTCTCCTATCCTTAACTTCAAAAATGTGAGATAATCTCATAATTCTAGCTATTAATTCTAATCAACTTTGTTCGAAGAAAACCTTAGTAAACGCAATATTAAGAAAGTAGAATTATTCTATTTTCCTCTGACCTAAATGATTTGGACAATTATGATTCGTTTATTCATGTTTCATAGAATGGTATTCAATTCTCTTTTGTTTGACGATTGTACTCATGAAAACCGCGTTACTTCCACCATTCGTTTCAGATATTCGTCATGTTCGAGTTCTTATTTTCGATTTGAGGTATTATCCACGCTTTTTTAGAACCGATGATTCTTTCATTTGATTTTTTTTAAAGAGAAGGTCAAAAGCAAAAGGTAAAATATCCCAAAAGCAAGTATATTATAAATTCTAATGTAGAAATTCCGGACCCTTGACAGACACACCGGGGATTCCCGCCGCTCCACCGCGCCATCTCTGAATTGTCATCCCCATGCCCAAGCGCCTCCCGCGAAATTCATCCAACATAGTCCTCCGTTAACTCGTTTCTTCATTCCTTTGATAAATCAACAAAAACACGTTTACGTACACCACAACCCGAAGGATGAAGATGTTGTTCCACGCGAATCGTCGAAGTAGGCATGCTGCCAATGCCAAGGACCGAGTGGTCATCAATTTAAAAGCCTTCAGTCGTCAAGAGACAAAAAAAAATGAAAAACAGAAATCCATTGTATTGTTTCCACACGAGTTTATTTTACACTCCTCTCGAAACGCGATTCATCAGTTGGCATAAATGTGACAGTGTTTACAGTGTCAGAAGCTCCAACTGGCGCATTGAACTCTAGTTCGCGAACAGTTTCCTTTGTCTCTCAGCCACGCGCGCTCGGCAATTTGACGTGGCGCCAGCTGCAGGCAAGACGCCAGTAGAAAAGTTATCAGATATGACAGGACATGATCATCTCCAATCGCGGGGCAAGCAAATTAATGAATATCAAAATCAATTGATCCCAGAGAGATTCGTAATTGCTGTTGAGTATTTCTGAAACAGCCTTCGCTGAATTTAGAATTTATTTTTGCGAGTGCAGCAATAAGAAACGATTTATCGTTTCGTCTGGAGAAGAAAAAGTGCAAGGGCGGTGGCTCAAATGCACACGCTAAATGAGGACGCATTTGCGGTGGTTCGCTAACGTCTTCAGTTTCACTTTTTATATTTTCAACTCGATATTTTTACAATCGAGGCCGTTGCACGCTCATTTGCAGAGAGAGACGAGTTTTTTTGCTTGTGTTTGCATTATTTTGGCAGTGATGACTTCAGTGCTTCGTAGAATTGCATTATGGATTTTTCTTTGTTCAGTTCCAGAAATTCGCGCGGATTTTTCAGAAATTTAATCCAGCATCGGGATAATATAATGCAAAATTAATATATCATTATAATAATATAATGCAAAAATTATGTTATTATTAACAGAATGGTCTATATTCATATATTCATTCAAGAAGTGAAATTAGGAAGAATTTGTTATTATGTGTTTATCTCGAGATTTGCAGAACGAAATTCGACAATTTTTTTTCGTTTTCAAGGTATTTTTTTAACCCTTAAAAAGGGACGTGATTTATTCAAATCGTATCATTTTTTCCAGAGAAATTCCTGATTTTATTTACCATTTATTCATGATGAATGAATAAGAGAAAAATGAGAAATGAGAAATTCATGATTTAATTTCATTCATTTATCTCAGAAACGACTGCTTTTGCGAAAAAATATTTGACGGAATTTTTATAAAAAAAATTTTCAGTTATTGAAAACATTTATTGACAATTCCTCCTAAAATTCCTCGCAAAATATAACAAAACGTTGAATTGATCATGAATAAAAAAAATCAAAATATGAATAAAGCGGTGAAGATCGATCAACCATATCAAAATACAACCCATAAATTAGTAATTCGATCAACGTGTAGACGGATGATGCGATTGTGCATGCAAGGCCGTTCACCACAGGTGGCCCACTGAGCCAGATAAGATGAAGTGCATGCGAGAGTGACTAGAGCGGAATGATCTCATAGCATTGCGTGTCGATGCCTTATAGCACCACGACATCGCCCCGACTACTTTGTTCGGCGGATCGGACAGGGGTCAATCAATTAAAGCACTCGCGCAACATCCATTCGTTCCTTTTTCGTCAGGAGCCGTCTCCAAGGTTTAGTTGGACACCACTTCCATTCCAATATCGGGGGGTACTAATGACAAACTCTTGTTTCATTGCCCCCATTGGCCAATTATGGAGAGGAGTGTCGATTAATTCGATGTAAACGGTTGTGAGGGAATTTGCATTCGGATTGGATGATACGAAAATCGTGTTGTGAGATTTTTTAATGTAAAACCACAATTTATGAAAGTTTACTCCATGAAATTAAATAGAAATTGAATTTTCTAGTATTCACTGAATTCTTATGATTTTCAAAGCATTTGTGGTTTTCAATTGACGATTTTTCCTGTTCGAAAATAAATCTAGCCATGCTTTATTAAAAATGTATCACCTGATACTTTGACGCGAATAATTCTGAATTAATGTTTAATTTGTTTCGATTAATAAGAATAAAATAATAATTCTGAATTGAGGCTCAATTAATGTTGAATTAATTCTGAGATTACGTAGAGAAAAAACATTTCTAGTATGCATTAAAAATCTGTAAATTTCAGAACATCTGGGATTTTTAATTTATGGATTCCCTGTTCTAAAATTAATCTCCTAAATTCTCAAATGTCTTTCAAAATAAAATCTTTGAAATTTATCACTTAATCTCCCCACGATTAATTTCTAAAAATTCTATTGAAACTCCAGATGATCAAAACTCTCCAACAAACAACTGGACTTTACACTGAGAAGACAAGAAATTGGTTCACATCAAGAAAATAAGTTCTCAAATCAATTCAAATGGTTTCTGCATTAAAATATTTTAGAATTGAGGCTAAAAACTATTCAATGAATTAATTCAATGTCACTTGGTTTGAGAAATCGCTTTCCTGTCATTTTTCTCGTCTCTCATTTAATTCAGTAGTGAAGTGGTAAACTGAGATAAGTCGACTTATCTCCCAGTTGAGTTTTTGAGGAATATTTCCGAATCTAAGGGAGATAGCGAAATTTTCGTAATTACATTTATTGTAGCACTCAATCGGCTCCACAAAAAAGGTTATAACGAAAATTTTGCTATCTCCCTTAGATTCCGAGATATTGATTGAAAACTGGTCAATAGTCAAAATTGACTCATCTCCTTTTACCCCTTCGCTACTGAATTAAAGTAAAACAATTGTTTGATAAAAAAAATGTGCGTGCCACTCCGTGCACCTAAACAATCGCGTAAGAGCCAATTTCGTATCCCCCAGAAGAGAAAGGAGGCTGAAGGACGTGTGTGTGTGACACAAGGTCACAGCAGAGGATTCGCATGACGCAGCTCCCAGTAAAAAACAAAAAAAAAACCCGGGGTCATTTGCACCAAAATCGTCTGGAGATCGAGAATAAAGGAGGAAGAATATATCGATTCCACGGCGCACACGGCCCAGCTATTTTCAATTTTCGTGTCTACAAAATTCTCAGAAAGAAAAATAATTGATCCCACGCCAGGAGGAACGAAAGTGTTCGGTACTCGTTGTTTTTTCAGTTACCGAAATACTCGTTTTTCCACTGCATTATGCTTCTCCATGCGGGAGAGAAAAAAAATGCAGGTGTGAAAGGAAAATAGTGGAGCTCTTTGGTGATTGAATGATTGTTGAAGGAAGCAATATCAATGCCAGTCAGCGGATAATACGCAAATGCGGGCAGTCTCGGTGCCAGAATACGATAAGAGACAAAGAACGTGATGCCATCAGTGTAAATTTGTTAAAAGAATCATGGCTAACGTTCGGACAACGCTTCCCGGTCGTTTTATTGCTTCCGAATGGGCGCATTACGATGGATTTAGAAGAATGTCGATGACAGAAGATTTATATTATTTATTTTTGTTGTTTATGTGTGCGATTTTGGGGGGAAGTTTTGGGCATTTGTTTGGAATAAATTAATTATTCAACTGTGAGTGTAATTGGGGATTTTTTTGTGATGAATACACAGGATTTTGTGAAATTAAGAAAATTCATAGTTTGGGGTGATTGGAATAATTAATTATTATCTGGGATTGAATTGATTAAATTCAGATTGTGCCTTCTTGAATGTGAATATTGTAGCTTTGTAAAGAATAAAGGTTCATTCTGGTTCAGAGTTCAATTTTTTAATGGTTAATAACTAGAAAATTCAAGAGCATGAAATTCAATGGAAATAGGGATTTTAACATGAATTCTCGCACATGAATTTTTTTTTCCTTGCGCTTGTAATGAGAATCAAAACAAAAACAGCAGGAAAAATCTTGGAAAATTCATACCCAAGAATTTCTGGTTAGTCTCAAGAGAACACCTCATACAGAAAAATCAGAATCTAGTTATTTTTCCTACTGAATATCTATGAAAAGAATAATAGTAATAAAATGAATGAATCACTTTGTGATAAAATTCTGATGGACTTCAGTGGAAATATTAAGAGAATTTCAATAGAATTTCTTAGATGAAACTCAATATTTTTCAATTAGAATTTTTCTACTTGTCCTGGAAATTAGTCAACATCATTCACCAACAGTTTCAATCAACATCTATTGTTTTTTTCAATTATTATATCTATAATTTCTTTGCGTCGATTTTTTAACAAATTTTGGATGCAAAACAAATGAAAGTTTCAGTAAAATTGTGATATAACTGCAATGGAAATCTCGTAGAACAACATTGGAGTCCTAGAATAATTTTATTGAAATTATATTCCTTCTTTGCTTTCATTCTTCACTGATTTCAAATCATGACAAAGAAGTACTCTCTAAAAAAACAGAACATAGCAAAAATAAAACAAACAGAATTTCTTACTAGGATTTTATGAGAATTCCAATAGAACTTTTCAAAGACAGCTGCGTGTTCTTCCCTCAAATATTTCCCCACGAGTTACAAAAAATGTCCATCAGCAATATCCTCAAACCCCCAAGACCAAACCAGAACATCAAGAAGATAAAACAACTAGAATTCCAGCAAAACCCGAGTAGAATTTGTTGACTAAAGTTTCACGTATTTTCCTTAAAGTTGTTCCCACAGGAAAACTATCCCCCAACCCTGAGAAAAAAATTATTTTTCCTAAATTTTCATTTGCTTGAGAAACATAAATTTTTTTAAAATCATATTTCTCCAATCGAGTCATTCCCGGCCGACCCTGATTACGTTTCAATTATGACAATCATGTTGCTTTAGAGGATGACAATGTTGCATGTGCCCTTGGATGAACCTAGCGAAAGATTCGACAACAGAAGATTTATCTTAGGCGAATCTAGAGGTGTACAAATGTTTTCAAGCAATGTACGAACGCTTTTGCACTTAAAAAACATTTGTAGGCGAGGTTGAGGTAAAATGGACACTTTTGACTTTTTTTAAAATGTTAATGACCGGTTGAAATGTTGATAAAATTTAATCATTTTTTTTCTTAGCAGAGAACAATTCTTTCCCTTTGTGATGAGTCTAAATTAAGCTTAATTGATAAATTTGTTTCTGAGTTATGAGTAATTAAAACAAAAGTCTAAAGTTAAAAAAAAACTCTAAAAGTCTAAAGTTAAACTCTAATCCATTTTGCCCCACCTTCCCCTACAATGATTATTTAACTTTCCCACACTTAAATATTCCCCCTAAATTGAATTTTCCGCTGACAAAAATTCTGCCAGTCACAGCTTCATCTAAATTTCTCATTTTCTGTGTAATATTGATAATTATTGAGGGAGTTCACTGAAGGTCATGACTAACTTGCTAAAAAAATACTGAAAAAATAAATCAGTAGTGAAGTGGTAAACCGGTATAAGTCGATGTTGACTACAGCCCAGTTTTCAATAAATATCTAAAAATCTAAGAGAAACAGCAAAATTTTTGTCATAACCTTTTTTGTAGCTCTCAATTTGCTCTACAAAAAAGCAAACAATAACAATTTCGCTATTTCCCTTAGATTCCGAGATATTCATTGAAAACTGAGCAATAGTCAAAATCGACTTACACCAGTTTAGCACTTCGCTCCTGAAATACTCCTCTCAAGTATATGGTTTTTGTCAAAATCACTGTTGTCTCCCCGAAACTCCCCAAATTCCCAAAAAAAGATCATCAATACCTCTTGTGTCAACTCAGCACTGGCGTCCTGGCGATTCCCCTGAGCCTCGCTGTGTGGATCAGGCTCGCTGGCATTCCTCCCATTCCCCTCAGCACTGGGTCCAGCAGCCTCGCCAGGATCCCTCCCAGGGTCCTCCACATTCAACAAGTACGCATGAATGTCATTAGGCGCACCCAATCTGTTGTACCTCCCCAGCGAATTGAGCTCCTCAAACAGATCCCTCTCATAATTAATCAGCATAGAGTCCAAGTTCTTGGGATGGACAAACATGGGTCTGTGGACGACAGTCCTGGCGTCGGTGTGCCACCCGGACCCATTGTGTAGGTTCAAAGACCCCACTCCAATGCTCTGAATGTCCAGCCCCAGATAGCTGTCTGGGTCGACCCTGAGGAGGGACAACAGCAGAGCCAGCTGGAGCAGCTCCTCCCTGTACAGTTTCTTGATGCACAGCATTGCACTTCACCAATTTATTCACTGAAAAATCCCCCAATGAGCCCTCACCCCTGTACCATCACTCCAGGCCTCACTGAACTATCACAGAAACGTAATCACCACTAGAGAAAACAATAAGTACTCAAAAATCGACGAGCATTGTCATCAGCACCACCAACTGTCACTTCCATTCAGTTTAATTCGTCAACCGGTTAAATGTCCCCACGAAAACACTTTTATCTCGGCGAATTCATCGCGTATCGAGTCTTAATGTCAGATTATCGGAAAATCAGTTCACTTTATTATTCGAGAACAAAGAGACTGGCGATTCTGGAGGATGCACCTCTCAGCTGCACAGTCAGACGCGAAATAAAACGAGCACTGGGTCCTCCACTCGCGTCTAGTCTTGGTCAGTTACATGTGGTACTAAAATAACCTCAAAACTCATCTATGGAGGACACCAGTGTCCGAGTGCGCACGAGTTAGTCACAATTGCACTTTAATCCGGGGGAAATTGCCTGTCACTTCGAATCCATAAATGGAAAATCACTTCACTAATTTGGGGGGTTATTTTTGTTTTTTTTTGGGGAGTTGACACTGCGGGGGCGACTGCAGCGCTGCGATGCACAGGTGGATTTTTGTTTTTGGGAGTTTTTTTTGGGGTTTGGGGTTTTTGGGGGGAATTAACTCGCGTGAACCTGGGAATGGCGCGGAACGACGCGATGGGGCATGCCGCTAGGGTCCAATACACATTTTCACGGGGTTTTCGGGTTTTTCCGGTGATGACACTTCTCGGGTGGTGAGGAAACTCGTGGAGGAGCGGTTTATCGGGAATTGTACGGAGTCACTGGGGACACGACTTGCTCGGTGAGATCGGAGCGCGGTATGTGACTCAGCAGTCGCTCCGGCAACGTCGGGGCATCGCTCAGGGGCGGGAGGCGACGGGGGGCTGGAGGGGCTGACACGTGTGTGATGAAACTTGTTTTTTTTGCAGGAAAATGAAAACTAGGGTTTGGAAAAGTGAGACTTTGGGGGAGCATGAGAATCGTGTTGGGAAATTGAGAGAAAAATATGGTGGGAAACAAAATTTATTCGGAAATTTGTTGGGGAAATGCTGCGGGATTTCTGTTGGTGAAATTGAATTTCTATTTCACTTGCGGAAAATATTGAATTTTCACTTTGTTTTCATGCAAAAAAATTTTTAGTTAGTTTATTCAATAGCAAACTGAAGAAAAAATTAGAGAAAAAAATTCAATTGATAAAATTGAAAGAGAAAGACATTTTATTGACAAACAAAATTGATTGAATAAATTTTTAATGAAAGTTCTATTGCACTTTCAAAAAAAATTAGAATTTCATTTTTTGATAAAAAAATTTTGAAAACAATTATATTGAAAATTATATTATATTGAAAAATAAAACTGAAGAAGAAAGTCATTTGCAAAAAAGAATTCTGTTGAAAAATTGAAAGAAAGAGCAAATTTTATTCAGAAAATAAAACCATTAAAACAATTTTAATGAAAATTCTGTTGAATTCCTATTACACTTTCCGAAAAAAAATTAAATTTCATTTTTTAATGCAGGAAATTCTAGAAAACTTGGAGAAGAAAAATTCCATTGATAAAATTGAAAGAAAAAGAAATTCTATTGACAAAAAAAATTGATTCACTAAATTTCTAATGAGAATTTTAGGGAATTTCTATTGCACTTTCAAAACAAAATTAGAATTTCAGTTTTTTCATTGAAAAAATTTTGTTTTCAATTATATCGAAAATTATATTATTAAAAAAAAGCAAAACTGAAGAAAAAAACTAACTGAAAAAATTCTATTGACAACGTTAAAAGAAAAAATCTCATTGAAAATTCCATTTAGCTACATTTTGTTTCTGCGTTTGTATTTTGATCGCATCAGAAACGATTCAAGGTAAATCGCAGTATCATCGATATCAGATAAATGATGTTCCTCCACTCCACTCATAAAAGGAAGACTCAAACAGGAAATTATCGCACTGATGTGTGACTTCAGAGGGAAGCCAAAATTCTTCTCGAAATAATTGAACAATAATTAAAAAAGGCTCCAATGAAACAATTTTATTCATCACCCCATGAAAAAAAAATACAAATGAAAATTTTTTTGATCAATCATTCACTTTGCTGACAACAATTAGCTGCTAAAAACAATTGATCAATCGATTAATTAACGGAAATAAGAAAACAGTGGCTCCCCACGCAATGCGCCACTGCATTAACCCCTGACGCACAACATTCATCATCTTTTCCTGCATCTATAGCCCCGCAAACGTCACAAGTCCAGCGATTGTCAGTCTTTATTCCGATCCTTCCCAAGAGGTCATCGATTGACCCCCGTCAATAGATCCGAAGTACTTCGTCCGCGAGCCCCGCACTCCAGCCCAAAAAATCTCATTTTTATTTTTTTACCAACTCCGAGGGTATCCACTTCCGTCTTCAATCCGGAATGTCTTCAAGACGCTTGTATAACTCCGTTGTTATCAACCAGATAACGACGTCAAATATTAATGATAATTAATGTGCACACATGGCTGCAGCAGCGCGCACTGACACGGTCATTTCCGATAAAACTCGAAAATTGCGGGACATTACTGGAGGTGAATTGCCGGTTATTATTTTTCCTATTCCGTTCCATTGTGTTACCAGCAATGTCGCATTAACTGCCACTGTCCCGGTTCCTGCCACCCTCAGCGCTTGTTTAATGGATAGAATTTAAAATTTACCGAGGTAGAG
Organism: Diachasma alloeum; assembly: GCF_001412515.2. Taxonomy (NCBI): domain Eukaryota; kingdom Metazoa; phylum Arthropoda; class Insecta; order Hymenoptera; family Braconidae; genus Diachasma; species Diachasma alloeum. Next base: position 961,233 of record NW_021680498.1, on the reverse strand, counting down.
TAAACAAATCATCTTAGTGCAAAGAGAATTTTCTATTCCTCCAGTCAGAAAAAAATTATCGCTATCGCACAATTACAAACATTCAAAATTAAATAACAAAGTATCCGCGATCTGTCAACAACTGGCACTTACTGGGACACCACCCCAATTACCCGTGTCCCTATTTCTGCCACTCGTATTTGAGAGCAAGCTGACCTATCAGCATCTTTGACACTATATATTTATAACAATGGGAGGATACATATGCCATCTTTCGATTCATTTCGCATTTTATAGATGATCCAATGTCATTTTGATCATTATTATTCGATAATGATCAAATTCACTGCTGCGGGTGATTTTTCCACCTGACATTAACTGGCACCGAAGGATGGCAATAACTGAGACATGGCCTTCCCAAGTGGCAGAAACTGGCACACGACGGAGGTTGTCCTTTTTTCAAATATTAATTTGTTTGATCATTCATTTGAGGAAATGTCAATTTCAAATGATAAGAAGAGTTTTAGCTATCTACTTGGTGCGTTGATTTGACGAACAGCAAAAACAATATAATTGTCTGAACCTCAGTAACGACGCGGAAACCTTCTAGTGGCATTAATTGGGACATTGACAGTACTTCTATAGAAATTCCTCATTTTCAATTCGTTGAAGTAGTGCCGCGGACTTTGTACGCCGCCATGTGCTGGCGTCGTTGCCGCACGTCAATTGCAAGTGGCACATCGAGACTCAAATTCCACGTTAATTTCATCATTAATTGATTATTGATAATCCTCAATGCCTCATAATTATGAATTGTAAAGGGCGCCAGAACAGGTTGTCCACAATCAACACTATTTCCTGACCTAATTAAGCGTTTCGATAAATCAAAGCTCATTTTGAAGCTTGAAAAAATACCTTGAAAGCGAAGAAAAGATTGAAAAATTTCACTGTACCCCTCCTAAATTATTCAAAATTGAAAAGCAATTTTTATCACTAATTGCGAATTTATTCGTCTCGCGATGGTTTTTTAATTTCAAAATGCGAAAAAGATTATGGATTTATTTTTCTTTTACAATTAGGAGATGTTTTCATACCTTGCATGAGCATTTCAAAGACTTCAAGTGATAATCCGACACAGTCTCCGGTGAGAGCGTGCGCATTCTTGGTAAATCCTCAATTTGCATTTTGAATTATTCTTCAATTCGTCACGAAAAAAAATCAAGTTGAATTCACCCACTGACTGGATCGTCAACAATTAAAAGCACTCACTTATCTTCGGTAATACGTCACACTCGCTTTCACTTTTATTGCCGCGAGCCGCTCACTTTCAATTTCCGCGAATAAAAAAATCGAGAAAAGGGCGAATTGCAAGCGTCACCTAGTGAAGACTGATTTTTCAGTAATTCTTGTTGCGTTCTCCAGAGTTGGCATTGTTTCGTCGATCGTCAGTGTTTGTAGATAAAACCGAAAGACCTCCCTCCACTCACCCAGAGATGTTGATGGACACGGTCACGACAGTCACTCATGAAGTAATGACGTGTAGGGGTTTGAACTGTGGCGGGAAGACGAGCTGTCGGGTTGATAATGTAAATTTCTGAGCATCGACCGCCGTTAAAACACGCTCAACGGTTTTTTTATTGATTTTTTTTCTCAATTCTACGGATCATTTGACAAATGGAGCATTCATAAATTCTAATTACTGCTTCAGATGATGACTTAATGAACGAAATGTTATCATTGAATTAAAATATGGTGAAATTCAAAAAGTTTGACCCCATTTCGAAGACATTTTCATGAGCTATGAAATGAACAAAAAATCATTTTGAAAGTCAATACTTATGTTTGCGAATTTCTATAGAATTTTCCATAGAATAATGGAAAATTTCACTTAAATCAGTTGTAGGAAAAGATCGAAACATAATTTTTTCTGTAAAATATTTTTTCGTCGGTTTTTGTAAATTTGGAAACCTATAGAATTTGGCTATAAGAAATTCTATAGAAATGATAATGTGGAAATCTATTGAGTTTTTATAGTCGCATTTATAGATTTTTTGGCAGAAGACTGCACAGATTATTCTATAGGACGCTATAGAATTTTCTTATAGAATAATATAGAATTTTAATCCAGGAATGGCTATAGAAAAAATTTCACGTGAATTAGTGTCATAAAAGGATGAAAATTTATCAATTTTTTGAAAAATGTTTTGTCCGTCGGTTTCTATAAATTTGAAAATCTATAGATTTTAGCTATAGAAAATTCCATAGAAACCGTTACGTGGAATTCTATAGACTCTTTTACATTTCTCCCCAAGAATTTTCACAGATTGATCTATAGAAAATTCTATAGAATGTTCTATAGGAATTTCTATAGAAACAATCTTAGCAAAATAAGGTATATAGAAAAATGAATATCCACTGATTTTTTGGAGCATCGCAAAATCCTAAATATTAATCAGACGATGATTCAATCCAAAAGAGTTAAATAGATATTTTCAAAATTCTTAAAATTGAAAAAAAAATCATCAAAATCGTACCGTTTGTTCAGGAACCAAAAAAATGGGACATTTAAACATTTAAAGGACTCCTTACAAATGCGAGATGACTCAATGCAAGAGAAATCCCGGCCTGACCATACAAGTCGCGTGAAATGACTCACGACCACAAAATACAGAAGGGAATTCAATAATTTCATCAGAATATTTTTTACAACAAAATATCTATTACAGTACAGTTGATAATATGGTACAAGTAGGTCAAGTAATATGGATATAAAATACAAAACAACAATGAAATTTACACGTTCGAATAAATTGATGACTAGAAGGGCATATTAATGTCCACAAAGATGACACCGGCATTGGCCTATTGACTCCTGTATAAACGTGTTTTTTATCGATGAACAAAGAAAAACGATTTTTTTTCGAAATAGGCCGATTAATATGCTCTCTCTTGAAGATGTTAATAAATTCGATAGAAATCATACTGGCGCTCTATTCGCCTCGACGCATTCATTAAACTGATGATTTTTTTCATTTGCAATTTTTATTCATTCTTCCGATGATCGAGAAATATCAGTGAAAAAATACTCTATTTACATGTAAATTTCTAGCTTGTGCGTCGATTCGTTAATTCGCCATTTTCATTTTTGTTAGTAAATTTTTTTTTGTTTCATTCATCTTGAAGTGTATAAAAATCTACGTATTCAGATAATGACAGGAAAATGTCATCACATAAAGGTATATAAGTATATAATCGTTCAATTGGTACTGGATATTCTTATTTTTTTTTTCGCTTTTTGATTTTGTTGTGAAGTGGCGAAGTGAGTTGTTTTACACGAGGGAAAAAATTCTATAGCATTCTATAGCGTTTTATAACACTGAGAGAAGATTTTTCGCTTCGTTTTTCAATGTCCAAATAAAAATTGGGAACCTACAGAATTGGGCTATAGAAACGGCTATACAGTTCTATAGAATTTTCTATAGAATAATAAAAATCAAGTATAGGCATTTCTGAAGAGCGCGTTACACGGAATTCGATCAATTTTGCTGCTGTAGAATTCATGGTTTTTTGGTATATGGTCCATAAATTATTCTATAGAACTTAGAGAATCTGCGCAATAGACTTGGCAAAAAAAAAAATCAACAGAATTGCACAATCTATAATATTAAAAGATAGTATCTTGTTTCTTTTTATTATGCAGGGAAAATTCTCGTGGTTTCCATAAATTTTGGCAACTCATAGAATTTGGCTATAGAAGATTCTATAGAAATTGTGACGGGGAATGTTACATAATTTCCTAAAGTTTGTAGCCGTCTAATTATCTACACATTTGGAAATTTACAAAATTTCATAAAATGGACCATTCTATCGAACTCTATCGAAGGCGTTACATGGACTTTCTATAGATGTTGGCTATAGAATTTCTTTAGAACTTGTCACGTGATATCTATAAAGTTTTCAGAAATCAATTTTCGGCAAAATTAGAAACTTTTGTCATTAGGCTATAGAATTTTCTATAGAATTTCCTATAGCTGAATGCTATAAGTTCCCAAAATTCCTAGAAAATTCAATCCAAAAAATTTCTATAAATATCATTTCACAAAAAAATTATAGAAAAATGAAAATCGATTTTTTTTTCTATAAATTTTTTCGCACACGTGTCTTCGCAGTAATTGCTATCTCCCATCACCACTTCACTCTTCAATCAAGAAAAAGCAATGATAATTAATCAGCAAGCAGGAGGGACTTTCATAGGATTGTTTTCTTATCAAATAGAAATAGATAGATGTCTGTGGGACGGACGCTCGTGCTTGAAAATCAATATCAGCTGAGAAATACATTATTTGCAAAAGAAAGAAGAAAAAAAAAGAGATTTGAATCTATCATATGCAAAGCGCAGCAATACATTCGTAATAAATATTCCATTGATTTTATTTTCCTTTCTCCAATAGTAAAATATCAGATCTTTTTTTGCTCTTTTTGGTTTAAATCTATCAGCATGGATTTTATATAAACTAGATCCATGCTTGTTTGGACGTACCCCGCGTCAAGATCACAAGGTCCTGTAGCAACATGAACACATGGCACACGACACATAATATTTTGGTTTATTGTTTCTGCATTTTGAATATAGTTATTCCATTTTTTTAAATTTTTGGTTTTCATCACTATTCTGTGAATAACAGTGAAATACACTTTATCGAGTCGATAGAGTCATGATTGTTGGCAAAATAGTCTAATTACTGTATCGTATAATCATAAGAACATTTTGTATTTGCAATGGGAAGAACGTATCGTACCAAATTTATTTACTTCATAATATTGATATGCTAATTCAATTAAATATACTAAATTAAGTTATTGTGCATTCCTGAGAGTTTCAAAATTAATTACTCTAGAATCGAAGTACCGTCGTCATTCGAGTAAATAATCGAGAATTATTATGAAAACAATCTCGATAGAACAAGTTGTACAGAAAAATAAAAATCTATTGACATTTTTCTATCAAATATTCGATAAAACCCATTGATCAAGAGTTCTCGGGAGTGAAAATTGTTTGGAAATGCACGAACTCCAATATGCCGGCGCCGCCATTTTGAAAGCTCCCAAGTATTCAAGATGGCGGTTCAGTGGACGACCACCTCGCGTTTTTGAACATTCTTTAAAATAATTTATACTCTCCGAATTCCTTTCAATTTGCTCACATCCAATTCCTGAAAAATGAACAAATTTTTCAAGCTATTAATTTTTTTTTTCACCCAAATATTTTCACTCCAGAGGCTTCTTGAATTGTTACACGATGTGTTGAGCAGCCGTCCGTTGATCAACGCTCCCCAGGAACGCAACGAATAACACTACGTCATTAATCACAATAAAATTACCTTCACAAATGATATTTGTTGTTTAACCCGCATATTCCTTGAAATTATCAATTAACCACGAATCAACGTCATCTGCATTATTGGCGACCCACCTAATATTCAACTTGATGGTCTCGAGGCTCTGTTCAAGGGTGCGTGCCCCACTGCCGACGTCCACATCCTTGAAGAATTCAGTGACTTCCTGGTGATCGTACTCCGTGAAGAAGTCAGAGATGACAGATGAGATGAGAGGGCCGAGTCCCACGGAGCCATTACCAAAGAGGGCGTGCAGCTGTGGCCAATACGCCTTGACATGCCTCCAGGCGATGTACTGTCCCTCAGGATTGCGGGCAACTGCGGCGATGACAGTCTCGACATCCTGGGACTTGACGTTATCTCTGTCAAGTGACTTCAGGAGATACCGCTGGAGCAGCCAGGGATCGGTGGTGGCACCCAGTGCCTGGAGTATTATCCTCTTTTCACTCGGTATTTGCGTGTTTTTGTACACCTCCCAGCAGTGTCGCCACTCCTTTTCGGTGCCGAATCTTATGCCGGCCACGTAGACGACGTCGCGAATATTCGGGGGTATCTTTTTACCGCGAAGCATCCAGTCCTCGAATAGATTTTTCGCTGGTTTTACTACGTCCTCTAACTGGAGTTCCACTGCTGATTGCAGAACGGCAATTCTCAGGAGTCTGGAAGAAATTAATCGTCAGGATTTCGGTGTGATATAATATCTGTGCGTCGTCTTCACTGTTATTTTTACGAAAATAGGGGAGAATCTGAGACAAGTCGCATTTTCACTTGGTGTGAATTTTGAATGCTATAGAATTTCCTGTAGAATTCCCCGTGCCGAATTCTGCAGAACTTGCTGTAGGGACGGCTATTAATTTTTCTATAGTCTATAGCCACGTAATTATCCACCCATTTTGAAACGGATGCAGATCAAGTAGAGCAACACCTATAGAATTCTATAGGTTTCGTTGGATCTGTGTAAATTATTCTATAGGGAATTTTATAGTCTGTCGTGTTCGCTGTATTTTTTCCTTGAAAATATGGGAGAATCTGAGACAAGATGTGGCATTTTCATTTGGTGTGGGTTTTGAATGCTATAGAATTCCCTATAGAATCCACTATGCTGAATTCTATAGAATTTACTATGTGAATGGATATAGAATTCCCTATAGTATAGGAAACTTATAGAATTTCCCTGGGGGGACCTCTATAGAACTCTATAGAGTTCGTTAGGTCGGCATCGATTATTCGATCGAAAATTCTATAGAATTCCATATAGAATAATCGAGATAATTTTTATATACAACTTCTTCTATTCACATATTTATAGATTACTATAGCGATCTATAGAAATTCTATAGATTTTTTCAAAATCGAATTTTCATTTTCATTACTCGTTTCATCATTTTTAC
>NW_021680498.1:887016-954113 GCF_001412515.2 Diachasma alloeum | reverse complement strand
GGGGGGGGGGAGTCTATAGAATTTCTATAGAATTATATAGAATTTCTATAGAATATAATTCTATAAAATATAGTTTCTATAGAAACGAATAATAATTTAATTACTATAGAAACCCTATTTTATAGAATTTCTATAAAAAAAATTCTATAGCATTTTCTATAGAAAATGTGCCATTTGAGGAAGTTGAATAAAAAAATTTAATTCTACTGATTTTTCCCATGTAATAATTGTGACTGGATCTTTTCTATTAGAAAAGTCAGTTGAATTATTTAGTAAAGCTGCTGAATTCTTTCGTACGTTTAACAGTGTCCCAACCATTTTATCAATCTTTGCTGTCTAGTCCTTTATTTGTGGATCTAACAGTATTCTATAGTCGTCTTCCACTACTCACTTTGTCAAATGATCCCCATCATCCTTCCACCCAACGTATTTAGAAATGGGTCCAAGTAATTTCTTCAAGAAAGCTGTGTATCTTTTATATCCCGAGCTCTCACCCAGCCTTTGTTTCCACGAGTGCAGATATCCGAGCGCCGTTGCCCATGGCACGTAATCACTCTCATTCATCAGATAAAGTGATAATCTCAGTGGAATAGTCGCATTTATTTCCCCAGCTTCGCAGAGAGTGAACGCGTCATCGATTAAATTCGCCCGATCGATCGGTGTGAATTTACGGTGATTTGTCATCAGAGTTTTTATTATGGCAGTCCACATCTCGTCCGGGTACAGCACTCTGTAGAAACCGGACTGATTCATGTTGAACTTTATGAATTCAGCGTTTTCGGGAATTTCGAAGGTAACTGGGAATCAAGAGAAAATATTTTTAGAAGGGCTTTTCAATTCTGAATTCGCCACGCACGAAAATGATTTATAGAAAAACCTAGCAAAGTAGCTAGATAATTCTATAGAAGTTCTTTTGGATCTCTGTTAGTTTTACGAATTTTTCGAGTCGAGACGAATTTTTTTTACGAGTTTTTTCTTCAATGGAAATGATCAATGGAAAATATTTTATAGAGAAAAATCAATAGAAATTGATTTTTTTAATGCAATTTATTCTATTGAAATATTTTCTATAGAAATTCTTCGACTCAAATTTTCTAAGTTTTTCTTGTTTGATTTTTTAATGAAGAGAGGAAAAAATAGAGTGGAAAAAATTAATGTCGGGGAATTAAAAAGTTTTCGTGCATGGGTGCATGTTCCTGATGAATGTAATAACACTAATTACCATCAGACATGTTCATCCAGACGGTGTAAACCCTCTGTGGCTCCTTGTCCGTGTAATAGGTCAACGGAACGTACCACTTGTAGTTGAAACTTGATTTTGATTGAGTTGTTTCGGTTTGATTATCTAGTGGGTAGAGTAAAAATCTCTTTTGGCTTGCAGTTATCAGCTTTCCCTCTCGACTTATCATTATGAGGGGAAAACCAGTCTGTTGGGTCCAAGTGTCCATAATTGCCTATTGACAAATGATAACGTTGGCTAATTGCATCATCATTTTTTAAATTGAATACAAGTCCCATTTTTGAATGGGAAAAATAAGAACGGAATTTGTGAATTTCTTGTATAGAAAAATAATTCAACGAATTATTCTTATAGAAAAATAATTCAACAAATTTTTATTTTTCTATAAAAAAAAAATAAAAAAAATAAAAAAATAAAAATTCGTTGAATTATTTTTCTATGGAATTTTCATTAAAAAATTGCAATAATAATTTGTCTAATTCCTATTCGCACTGAATAACATTCTACTCATAATTACAATTAAATTCCTTCTAGAACACACTTTAGAGTGTGAATTTCTGGAATTCAATGTTTGTTGATACTCTGGTAAAAGTGCGTGCCCCACACTATTATCAATTTTTAGTTAGTTCACACGGTAATTCAATTAATCTGTTGTTCATCTCCGTGTTAAGAATATTGTCATCTCGTGTTTTCAGCACCAAAATAAAAATTAAAACTTCATGTGGAATATTGAGTCACAGCTTCTTTTATTCACATCAGAAATTTTGTATTTGGATATTAATATTATTGGTTCAAAGTGAAAAAATCGATCATCATTTTCACTATATTGCATTCAGAATCTCCTATCCTTAACGTCAAAAATGTGAGATAATCTCATAATTCTAGCTATTAATTCTAATCAACTTTGTTCGAAGAAAACCTTAGTAAACGCAATATAAAGAAATCCGAATTATTCTATTTTCCTCTGACCTAAATGATTTGGACGATTATGATTCGTTTATTCATGTTTCATAGAAAGGTATTCAATTCTCTTTAGTTTGTTAGGCAGGCTTCATGAAAATGCGACGCATTATATTAATGATGAATAAAAACAACAAATAATAAAAGCAAAAAATTAATTGTGCATTAAAAAATGCGCCTGAAGAATAGAAATTGCCACAACTTTACCTTGACATCAAAAGTGTTGTTCGCATGCTTCGTGAAGACAGCCCACAGGTCATTGGTATCAGCATTCCCAAAGGCGTGGACATTGAGGTACTCATTCAGTCCACTTCTCAAGATGTCCTCCCCGAGGAAGCCCTCCAGCATATTGAATATCGACGCCCCCTTGGCGTAGCTGATGCTGTCGAAAATGGCCTCGATCTCCGCGGGGTCCTTGACGGGAACGCTGATGGGATGACTGGTGGCAAGAGCGTCGAGCCCCAGTCCCACTTGCGTCTTGTCCAGAACGAACTGATCCATGGTGCTCCACTCTGGTGACACGTTGTTGACCCCCGTGTACTCGAAGAAGCTCGCGGCCCCCTCGTTCAGCCACAGATCATTCCACCACTTCATCGTCACGAGATTGCCGAACCACTGGTGAGCGAGCTCGTGGGCCATGGCGAAGGCCACCCACTCGTGGGCAGCTGTCGATGTCTCGTCGGGATCGTAGAGAATCGCGGCCTCCCTGTAGGAGACCAGACCCCAATTCTCCATGGCACCCGCTGCCAAGTCCGGAATGGCGATGAGGTCTTGCTTCGGGAGGGGGTAGTTCACCCCGAAGAACGACTCGAAGTAGTCCATTGTGCGGACTGCTATCGTCAGGGCGTACTGCGCCTGGGAGCAGGAATGCAAAGTTCTTGTCATTTTTGGCATGTGCAACTGTCCGCTATTTTTGTATTCGACCTTTTTTTTCGACCATAGATCCAGGGTTGCCAGATTTTGGCGATATATAGCCAAAACCTGTACAATTTTAAATGGGGTGACGTCACGATCTGGTAATACTATAGATCGGCATCAATCATTAGTTTAGTAATATTATGAGAAGTTGCAGCTTACAATAATTAAAGTTTACTTATTTTTCATTGAAATTTGAAACTAAAATAATTGATAATTCCTATTTTTTTTTAATTAGTCTTTTACATTTTATTTGTCAATTGACTATTAGTATTAGTAAATATTTATAAATTTCATAAAAGGGATTTTTCGATTAGCCAAATAATCGTAAATCTTCCAAACTAATTTATTGATCGATAAAATAATTCAAAATTTGAATATTCAATTGAGGATCAATTTATTAATTAAAAAAATGTTTAGTAATGTTAACAGTTGACTTATTCAAAATTTACATTAATTGAAAATTTAGGATTATGGAGATGTCTGTTGTCGACATTTTCTGTCATTCAATTTTGAGGATTTTCTAAGAACTTGGGAGGACGGAGGGGTGGGGTAAAATGGAGCTATCGAGACGAAGAAAAAGTTGGGAAAGGATTGCGAAATGAATCAAGTAATCGTAGACTGAAATTCAGTTCTAGGTCTTTTCGAGGAAAACAAGCGGAAAATTGCTTTCGAATCAGCATATGCAATATATTTTTCTTCAATACTGGCGTGTAAATTGACCTGCCTTCTTTCCGTTGCGTCCTTACCTGGGAGAGCATCGACTCGGCGGCGTAGACACTCACGGAGATGTTCCTGGACGTCAGCTGGGAGATCCTCTTGAAGTCGCAGACAACGAAGGCCACGAGGTACGTCGACATCTCCACGGATTCTTGGAATTCGTCTCGCAACTGCAAGGGAGGGTTGCTCTATATTAGGGGGGTATATACTAATGTCTTCCGTTTTGCGTTGGAAGTATTGCCATATTTGGTTTTATGCGGGATGCACTGTCAAAAATTCTGTGAAATTTCAAGGAATTGAATCATTGAAAATTCAAAATTTTTGTGAAAAAATCAATGAAACCCGTGAATTTTAGTTCAATTCTTTCATGAAAATTGAACAATGTCGAAAAAATTTGGGTAATTACATTCTAGAATTCTCAGTTAATGAAAAATTCGGTGAATTTTAGTACCAAATTTCATGATTTCTTGCCCTCAAAAACAAATTCAATGTCACTCTCCTGAGAATTACTAGTGAATTGTCCATCGGCTGTATAAAAAAAGATAATGAGGATGATCATAGTAATCATTAAATGATAACAATTGGATTAAGTTGAGGAACACAGACAATGAATTGAAATGGATATGTAGTAGAAATGAATAAAATAATATGAAGGGATAAATTTGATGTACAATTGAAAAAATGATGTACAAGATGACCATTCGGAAACATTTCTAATTTATTAGCAAAAATGACTAGACAATATCAAGACCATAGTAATTCCCCACTTGTTTGATGATAATGTGGGAGTCTGAAGGGAAGGGGGTGGGAATGGTCAACTCCGAGCCTCAAATTCTTAACCCGAATGGTGATTGAATACAGAGAAAGGAAATGACCCTCGATCTTATAGAAACACTAAACACGAATTCGCTAAGAAATTTTATTGAATTTCTATTGAAAAATTAGACAGCTTTTCTGCAGAGACACTTTCTATATCAATTCCTAAAAATAAATTTTCAATTTTCTTCTCCTCTTATTAGCAAAAATCAAACGAGAAAATTCTGTGGAAAATATCTCAGGAAAATAAATTGTACAGAAAAATAAAATCCCATTTATTTTCTGTATAAAATAGTTTCTGTTGACCATTTCTATAAAAAAAAAAAACGGAAACAGAAAAGCTCTGGAATTTTTCAATAAAAATTCAATACAATTGTCTTGCGATTTCACTATTAAAAATTTCTATAAAAATTTTTCGTGCGTGATATTATTCACAACGGTTTAAATTCGATCCTCCGTGCATTCAGAATCTCGTCACCAATGGAATTGATAGAAATAAAAATGAATCAGCACATTCGACTGAAAATATTATAAATGGAGGCAGTAAAATCATTTACGACGAGAGCACTCACCAGTCCTGTGCCCATATAAAACCCAGCATCCTCCGTGTTGACGATCGGCATATTGCACAGTGCTATATGAAACCTGTCCCTGAATATCGATACTTTGAATTTCGCTTTGTAGTGGGGTTCGTCGAAGCACGGAAATGCCGAGCGAGCGTATGTCGGCTCAAAATGGGTTGTCGCCAAGTATCTGCACATAAATCGGCAGGGGAAAAAATACAAATCATTATTGGGTGCAATTTGAATTTTTCGAACTTCGGAAATGGGAAAGTATCGGGTAATTCCGGGATTTTGTATGGAGGGCCCTTCATCTGCTTTAATTTAAATTTAACCCCTTTGAGACATTTAAGCTATTCAATCCCTGTCAGATTCAATATTCCTTTTTTCAATTAATTGTTTATAATCATTCTCATTGCAAAAATTAACGTGACCGATGAGAATCATATGTCCCAATTTATCAGCTGTTAAATTTTCGAATTCCTACGCTCACTGAATACGATTTTAATCATAATTACAATTAAATTCCTTCTAGAACACACTTTAGAGTGTGAATTTCTGGAATTCAATGTTTGTTGATACTCTGGTAAAAGTGCGTGCCCACACTGTTATCAATTTTTAGTTAGTTATTGTCGTTCATCTCATCAATATAATCCCGTGCTTAGAATATTGTCATCTCGTGTATTCAGCACCAAATTAAAAATTAAAACTTCATTTGGAATATTGAGTTACATCTTTTTATTCACATCAGAAATTTTGTATTTGGATATTAATATTATTTGTTCAAAGTGAAAAAATCGATCATCATTTTCACTATATTGCATTCAGATTCTCCTATCCTTAACGTCAAAAATGTGAGATAATCTCATAATTCTAGCTATTAATTCTAATCAACTTTGTTCGAAGAAAACCTTAGTAAACGCAATATTAAGAAAGTAGAATTATTCTATTTTCCTCTGACCTAAATGATTTGGACAATTATGATTCGTTTATTCATTTTTCATAGAATGGTATTCAATTCTCTTTAGTTTGTTAGGCGGGCTTCATGAAAATTGGACGCAAGACGATTGCTCTCATGAAAACCGCCTTACTCTCTCCATTGCTTCGAGATATGGCCCATATTTATACCCTTAAAATTAAAAGATTGTCAATCTATATTCATTTAGGTATTCATAAAAAATGGGGCGTTAAATATACGAAACCTGATACCTGTTCTCTCCTTCTGCCGTCTTATAAGAACTCAGATAAAATCCCTCGAGTTCGGTCGTTAATCTCGAAATGAATCTCAAGTGTAATGTGTAATTCCCTCTTTTCCGGAATTTACTCTCCTCGAGTTCTAGGTACAGCTGCTGATGCGCCGGGTATTCCAGCAATTTTGAGATCTTCATCTCGTGGCCTTTACGATTCACCACCATCTGGAATTATTTAGGCATTAGGGGTCGCTTAAGTGAGCTCAGGATTTTTATTCGTTGACCGAGACTACTTACTCTGTCTGTTATTGTCAAGTTTTTACTGTGGAAGACGATAAAATTGGTCTCTCTATCGACGTAAAATTCAATAGTTACTTGTCCTGAAGTAATAAAACGCACATTAATTAAATACAGAAGAAATAATCTGCGACAATTAATTCATTATTCATGTATTCCAACAATAAATCCCGAATAAAAAATATTTCTTCTCCCGTTCAACAATTGCTAGTGCAGTTAATTAGCTGTTGCTTTAATTTTTTCTATTTGTGGATTTTTGGAGACGTATATTATTATTTATATTTACCTTTGACCTCTAGGGTTGTTAAATTGGGGTGAATAGTTATATTGTATCTAGTTGGATGCGAAAACGCGGGTAATCTAACGTTGTCCCAGGGAAATATCTGTGGACGTGAGAGTTTTCATTAAAAATCAATTAACCGTATTAATCAGTCAGTGAATGAATCAACGACTGGGGTTATACCTCTCCGTTAGTCGCCATTGGCTCTGCCCCAGCACTATCATCCTCGACCTCCAGATTAGCAGGCTTTTCACCCGCGCATGGACAGTCTGCATAATCAGTAGTGCAAACAAAATTTCATTCAACGAGAAAATTAGTGAATTGATGATTAATCATTTCATCGGATAGAATGTGATGAAGGTCAATTTTAAGAACGGAAAATTCTACGACATATTCCTCACAGAATAATTACTCCACCCCTGCGGTTCACCACCTCATCGTCCTTCAAATCAACTGAATCGAATTTTTTTCTCACCATTTTGTGGTCCCGCAAAAGCGATGATGAGTGATATGGCGAATAGAATAGCAAGAACGACTGTTGCGATGCACAACGCGCGCTTCTGGGAACATACAGCCACCCCATTGTGCTCGTACAAGCTCCTCTTGTGCAGTCCCGTGTTACTGTCTCCTGAAAAACATGTTTTTTCCCTTAAACTAACGAGAAATTCGTCAATTACGTCCGCAGAAATTTAAAAAATTCCTGAAAATAATTGCGTGGCCATACGCAAAAATATATATTCTGAAAATTATATATTTTATGTATGGAATTGGCCTAATTTATACATAAAAGTCATATAAAATATATATGAAGCATATAAAAATTTATATTTTGTATAACTTTTATGTATAAAAGTTACATAAATTTAAATAATGTTTATGTATAATATAATAACGTTTTATGTATATGTTTATAAATTTGCATATGCTTCATATATATTTTATATAAATCTTATATATATTCGAATATATTAAATTGGCCTATATATATTTTTTTTATATATTTTTCCATGGGGGTGTTCTGGGATTAAAGAACAGTTTCTCGACTAGGACTACCATGTACATATTGAAAAATTTCAATATTTAAGATTGACTTCTAAGAGGATTAAACATTAACAGTAAAATGATCTTCCTCATGTTTGACCCTCGTAAGGGTCACGAGCTCAATATTGACATTCTATATATGGAATAAACATTTAATTAAGCAATTATATCTGTATGCATCAAATTTGATCCTGTAACTGGCATTATTTTGTTAGGGTTATATACAATGAATAAATGAATAAATGAATAAATAAATAAATAAATAAATAAATAAATAAACAAATAAATAAATAAATAAATAAATGAATAAATAGAACACTCTCATGCAGAACAAAATACTGCCTCCCCGATCGATGCGCCGATTTTTTGGGTCAATACCACAATGTTTTCATTATTTTCCACAAGGACTCGGCTTTCAATTATAAAAAAAACCTCGCGACGCGACTCCACTCAACAGTTACGTTAAACTTTTTTACGGTTTGTACATATGTTTGAATGTAAAAGGTTGTGCATTCGATTCAATCGTTCTCATAAAAACTTTACACACACGCTCTCACCACTTGACCTGATTCCCTTTTTTTCGCGACCGTGATTCAAAACCCTTGATGCACACAAGACCACTCGTCAAGTTTTCACATGTATTTCTTTTTATTTTTGTTGACGAATGCTCGAAAGTAAAATTCTTCGGATGAACTACATTTTTTTTCTATTTTCAAGACGAGTAATGGAATGCATCAGTATTTATGCGGTGGGAGAGTATTTTTAAATCGTGTTTTTTGTTTCACGATGTCTCGATTTTTATTGAATCTTGTTATTCTTGAATAAAAAAAAAGTCAAAATCAATTTTTAAATCCAGACAATTTTATTTTAAAAAATCGGGATTTAAAGAGATGAGAATTTTGAACAGGAAAGATGAAATATTCTCAATTAGAAATAAATATGTTCTTTGAAACAGATACACCAGTATTTTTAACCAAGGCCGGAGGGATTTAATCTCCATTATGAGAGGTTTGGTCCTCATGAGGGTTTAATCCTCATGCGGGTCAAATTTTTATTTGATTACTATTGTTGGTGACGATAACACTAATGATTTTCAACTTGGAATTATTTCATTTGTGTGATAAGCGCTGGAAGTTCAATATTTACATTTGAGCTTTATGAGGATTAAAAGTTCGAAGTTGAGAATTGACCCTCACGCACCTCAAATAAAAACAAAAATTTCAATATTTAAGTTTGACTTCTAAGAGAGTTAAACATTAACAGTAAAATCATCTTCCTCCTGTTTGACCCTCGTAAGGGTCACGAGCTCAATATTGACATTCTGGTATTTATACCGGGTTTGACCCTCATGAGGGTAAAATTCTCAACTGATTAATGTTGCTGATAACAATATGAAATTTGAATCGAAATTATTTTATCTGGGTGATGAGCTTCGGGATTTTATTATTTATTTTTGACCCTCATGAGGGTTCCTCAACCTTTACATTTGGACCCTCATGTTAATTATTTCAATTCAAATTTTATATTGTTATCAACAATATTTTGACCCTCATGAGGGTCAAACATTGTCAAAATATTCTTGACATTGCTACTATTGATCTTTGACCCTCATGAGGGTTCCTCAACCTTTAAATTTGGACCCTCATGAGGGTCAAACATTGTCAAAATATTCTTGACATTGCTAATATTGATGTTTGACCCTCATGAGGGTCTAAATTTAAAGGTTGTTGGACCCTCATGAGGGTCAAACATTGTCAAAATATTGTTGACATTGCTAATATTGATGTTTGACCCTCATGAGGGTTCCTCAACTTTTAAATTTGGGCCCTCATACCACTCAAACACCAACATTGAAATTTTGGTCCTCATATACAGTTATACCATCACAAGGTTCTCTCAATTTTGACCCTCACGAGGGTCAACCCTCAATATTGAACTTTCACAATACTAATATTTTCAACCCGTCAAACCTCATAATTACCACCAAATCAACCACCATCCTCCCCATCACTACAAATTCCCCTCCCCGAAGAATGCACCCGAACACTATTGATCCTCCCCACGTGCTCTGTTCCAAAAGTCACTCACCCCTCTCCCCCAGATGAAAAAAAATGGTCACATCCTTACCCGTGAGGAAGGCAACATCATCGACATCCTGTTCGCTCATAGCGAAAGAGTTAGGTGGTGGTCTTCGATAAACAAAACCCTTCACCTCACCGTCGTTGGACGCATACGCGACTTTAATAAGGGGCTCCCTCTGTTCAGCCAGAATAATTACCGAGGCCCCAGCGTCCCCGTGATTCCCGATGAAAAAATCAAAAAATCTCACACCACGCAATCCTCACACCACCTCTGTAACTTCACTCGTGAAAACTGGCATAACTGACATGATTGAAGTGCCCAGGGACAGCCTCGTGTAATACCAGGTCACTGGGTTGTGCTACCACCATATCACAATACTCATACATATATTTTTTTTTTCTGCGATTCGATCCGTGGGTACCTAGTGCGCAACACTAATGACGCTCATCACTCCTGCCAAAAGTGCGGAAAATAAAAGAAATAATAATGCGAATCGAGTGGGGCATAATCAGTGATACGAGTAGATGAAATTGGATACGTGTATGGAAAAGTCGGATCTAACTGTATGATTTCTGTACTCGGTGAGAGTACACACGTACTCAGACATTACATATAACATTTGGGAGTGATATTAGAGACTGACAGCAACTGCAGAGGTGAGCAGAAATGGCGGACGGTGAGGGGACATGGGAAATAGGGGATGGGAGTTTTTCCCCTTCACGGCGCAACCACTCGTGGAGACTGGGGGGATGATTTTCGGGGGAGGCTGTGTAGTCTCGGGGGGTTGTGTGTGTGTGTGTGTGGGTGCTGTGTACGCTGGTTCAACTGGGCTTTGGGGGATTGTAACGGTATAAATGGGGGATGGTTGAGGGGGTGGGTGGCGCCATCTAGGGGAGGGTTGGGGCGGTGTGAGAGGGGTGGAGGAGGGTTTTGCCGAGGGTCGGTTAGACTGTTCTCTTCAGTTTGATTATTGGGGTTGGTGGTAATTGTGAGAGGGTTTTGGGAGGGTAATGAGAGGTAGGTTTTTTGGGTTGAGGTTTGAACCTCGTGAGGGTCGGAAGTTCGAGGCTGAGGGCTGGCGCTTATGAAGGTTACGAAAAGGCTGGAAGTTCAGTAATGAGGTTTGACCCCTGTGAAAGGTATGAGGGTCGCAAGTTGATAATTAAGTTATAGAAGGTTTGACCCTCATGAGGGTTTGATCCTCGTGAGCCTGAAATTCTCAGTTGATTATTGTTGTTGGTTAAGATAATCATAATAAATTGAAATGATTTTATTTGGGTGATAAAGGTTGGAATTGGGGTATTTACATTGGAACCTCATGAGGGTCAAAAGTTCGATTCTGAGGGCTGGCCTTGATGAATCTTATATATTGATTAGAATTTCAATGTTTAGGTTTGACGCCTGTGAGGGGCATGAGGATTGCAGGTGGATATTGGAGTTTCGGCCATTATAGGGGGTTTGACCCTCACGAGGTTCAAATTCTCATGGGGGTCAACAATCAATATTGGAATTTCGGTCCTCATATAGACTTTTAGATTCACCAACGGTAAACGTCATTATTTACGTTTCGCCCAGGTTTCACCCTCATGAGGGCTCGAACCTCATGAGGGTCAATAACCCTAATTTCATCCTTATTGTCGATATAAATATTAAAATTTCACCTAAAAATGGGGGTGCTTTACTGGACCCATAATAGGATTACAGGGGTTGGAGAAGGGTTACCCTTTGGATATTGACATTTGACCCTCACGAGAGTGGAATAAAATGGACTGTCTTTGTTCGTAAAAATCTCCTCATCAAATGATCCGATTTAGATGAATCAAATCTCATTTCAAAGGTTATAAAAATACCTGAAAAATGGACAGAAATTCATCAAATTTCCCTTTCTCATTCTTGAGCAACTGGCGATAAAAAGCGGTCCTTTTGACTCGACTCTCCCCCACTAACGAGTTGATTAATAAACATCACGTGGGTTTAATTAAGTGGATCCAATCAAAAGGGATGAATTTTTTTTTCGTGGGGAGTGCACTTGTACTCCCAAAGGACTGAGAGTAAACCCCGGACTCTCATTTTTGTGAATAGAATGGAGAAAGTTTTGAAAATTTAGTCGCATTTTCAGCGTAAAGAGCGTGAGAGTGAACCTTGGATTGGGAATCGATCGGCGTCTGCCGAGAAGGGGTGTCGCCCCTTTTCAAGCTCAACTGTCTCACTCTCCATTTCTCTCGCTCCTCTCCCTACTATAACCACTAACCATTGATCACATTAGTCCTGCCGGGGACGTTGGACTTTGCCGATGCCGACAAACCCCTTCAGTGATACTCGTTACTCGTGGATTTAACGTCTTAGCTTGGCATCTTTCAACACTTCTCCGTCATCTGCGATTTAAGCCGATTATTCATTAAGACCTTTCTGATCACAATTATCGTATTAGGATCTCATGATTAGGTTCATGAATATTCTTAATTGACGTATGGAAAGCTTGAGGAGATGTTGTGTCATTGAATTGCTTGAGAAATTTCAGATGAGATGAAAACGGTTGATGTTAACTTTCAACCCTTATGAGGGCCATATGAGGGTCACAATTATGAGAGTCATAAAATGTCGAATTTAAGCCGTATGGAGGTCAATATTTTGATCTTCACAGTCGAGCCTTGTGAGGGTCTTGATATTCATATGGACAGTCGACCCTTATAAGGACCAGATAAGGGTCACAATTGGGAAGGTCACGTAAATGTCAAACTTGAGCTGTATAGAGGTCAATATTTTAATCTTCGCAGTTGAACCTTATGAGGGTTAACATGCCGATATTGACATTCGACCCTGATAAGGGCCATGTAAGGGCGAAAATTATGAAAGTCATATAAAAGTTGAAAGTTCAATGAAGAGTAATGACGATATGCATGAACAGCCCTCATGAGGTTTATCTAAGGCTCAGCCCATTGATATGGACGTTTGACCCTTATGAGGGCATATAAGGGTCAAACATAATGAGGGTTATCACTTCAAAGAGGTGATATTTGATACTCATTGCTGAACCTTGCGAGGGTCAAAATATGAAAATTAATTTTTGACCCTCATGAGGGTCATATAAGGGTCAAGTAACTTTGCTATGGAGTCTAGCTCGCAATTTCAGGTGAAATCAAAACTAAAGACGACATATTCTTCGGTGAAAACCCCAACATCAACAGAAGCATCGTAATTTTTACTAGACCTATTGCACTGAAAAATGCGTCCTTTCGCTTGGTTTCAGCTAAAATTTCCTTTTATTTGAAAAATTTACTTTCCCAATTTTTTTTTTCAACACTGAACTCTTGAACTTGTGACCCCTCGCGTATTTGCGGTAGATCGTAGCCCTGCGCATCCCGTTGACTGACGACATAAATTATTCCAACTGCTCTCAACTCTTTCTTGCATCTGCCGGAAAAAGGCGGAATGCTACCGCTCGTTTGACGTCCCTTTGTCTCGGCTTTTTTTCATTCGCACGCCACTGCTCCCTAAACCCAGAGAGTAGGAACACGGTTCTGGGTAAAGCACGTGATACCCTTGGGCTTGCTCACGAAATCTACACGCATTTGGGACTCGTTAGCCTGGTGACTTTGCAGGGGGAAGGAAGGTGCGATCGATTTGTAGGTACAGGTCACGATACCTGGTCTGTGCTACTCTCGAGTGGATTTTGGGCGGTGTTATGGAGGCAGGAGTCGATGGATTTGGGTGAAGTCGATTGATTTGAGGAGCAGTTGAATTGAAAAAACATGAAACTGTTGCGCTACATTTCGGTTTTTCTCCTGACCAATTGTTACGAATTGAGTAATGAGGGCTCACGTCTTGATACTCAGGTTGAACCCTTTTAAAGGTCATGTAAGGGTCAAAATGTCAAGATTGAAATTTGATAATCATGAGGGTTTAGATCTTGATATTGACGTGTCACCTCATATGAGGGTCATGGAAGGGTCAAATACCTATGGGGTCATCGCCTTGTAAGGGTCAGGATCTTGATATTGACATGTGAACCTTATGAGGGTCAAATGATAATATAGATATTGGCCCTTATGAGGGCTCGCTCTCTATTGGTATTAGACCATCATGAGGGTGCCATGAGGGTCGAAATTATAAAGCTGCTACAACAGATGAAATTTAAGTCAAGATTAATGAGGGTCTTAATCTGGATATTGACGGTTTAACCCTTATGAGCATTATATAAGGGTTAAAAATTCAATATTGACCCTCATGAGGGCCACGTAACGGTCGGTATTATAAGAATGTTGTAGGAATCAAAATTCGTCAAGATGAGTGAAGGCCTAAATTGCAATGAAGACATTTTACCCGTATGAGGATCATGTAAGGGTCAAATTTGACCCTGAAGGCTCGTGTAAGGGTCAAATGCATATATTGAAGGTTTGACCCTTTTGACCTATAAGGGTCATATCAGGGTTAAATATATATACTAAAGTTTTGACTCAAAACCCCATTTTGAACCTCATAAGGGTCAAAACTTTAATATATACATTTGACCCTTACGAGGTTTAAAATGTGGTTTTGGATAATATTCAGATCAAATCTAAGAAGTTGAAATCTCCACTATCTCCTGACCAAGCAACCTGAATCAATCTTTTTTTTCTCTTTAAACCTTCAAAAAAAAATCTCAAAAATAAAATAGAAATAGAAAAAATAGAAAAAAAATGGAAATCATTGAAATTCACTCTGCAAATTTCCCCATCTCGACGATTAATTTTACCTCCCCCATTCCTACAGAACTACTCGTCTCACCTGACATCTCAGGGACTTCCGTATTGGCAATGCCGTTTTGCCCCGGACTCCGTGAGCTCGATGTCCGCCCAAGCGGTTCCATTCGAATAGCCTCACTGCTCTCCCGCGTCGAGTGCCCCGGCATTTTCCTCCCCTATGTCCGCCCCTTTGTACTAGTCTCTCTTCTTTGGCTCGAGTCAAATTCAAGTGAAAAATTTGACAAAAATCACAGATGCATTCTCTCCCGGTATTTCTCCCCCTCAATTCCCTCGGAATTCATTTCAATATTTAATTACTTTGTGCTCCAATTCCTCAGTAGAATAGTACAAAATCACATGGGTCCAGATGATCATAGAACAGTCTTGTCTTTGTCTAATTTTTTTTCTGCTTTCGCGGAATACTTTCTACCCGACGTTTGGTCCCTTTTGAATATTTTCTTTTGGTACTCTCTATTTTTCTATGATCTCCAACTACTCTCGGTAGCTCTCCTCCCTTTAATTAATGAGTACAGCTTCGAATTCTCTTTTTTATCCTTCTTTTTCCATTCATGTTCACTTGTGGAGGGGAAAATATTCATTCTGCATGGCTCATTCCTTTGTTTCACATGTGTTTTTTGAGTCTTCGGTAACACAGTTACGTTTCATTATGAAGTGCGATTGTGACTTGGAGGTTTCTGGAAAAATGAGGGTTTTATTGAGTTAATGACAGAGCAATTAGGCCTGGGGTTTCGCGGGGTGAAGAATCAGGTGAATATTACTTCTGAATGTCAGTAATTATGAGCTCTGGGGAATTTCTATAAAAATTTGAGTGGGAAACTGTTAATTTTACGCAAATTGTTGTGACTTTTATTAGAATTATTGCATTTTCTGGTAATTATGCCTGTAAAAATTACAGATTTTAGAGAAATTATTCAGGATTTTTAATAATCATGAGCTCTAGGCAATCTTTATCAAAACTACAATAAAAAAATCGGGAATTTCACTTATATTATTGCACTTTTTCTACAGTTGTTGCATTTTTTTACAGTAAAATATGGGATTTTATGGGATTAATGACAGAATAATTAAGCTTGGCAGTTCAGAGAGGAAAAAATCTTTTGGAAATTATTTCTGTCATGTTAATAATCCTTCCCAGCAGTTTTTACTAAAATTCCAGTAGAAAAACAGCAATTTCACCCAACATATTGCGTTTTCTTGGATTTATCGCTAAAAATTCGGGATTTCCGTCAAATTAATGAGAGTAATTAATTTTGGCTATTTAGGAAGAGAAAAATCCACTGAAAATCACTCCTAAATCTCAGTAATTATGACCCTTCAGCAGTTTTCTCCAAAATTCAGGTGGAAAATCAGGCATTTCACCCAAACTATTGTAAATTTCATTGAGCTCATTGTATTTTCTACTAAAGATTAAAAAAAATACAGGCCACACGATTATTTAAATTCAGGGGCAACGAAATAAAAATATCTCAAGAAATTCTCATCAACAATCAATTTTAAATACTTTATCGATTGATCTTACTGAATCAAACTACCAAAATCCTATTTTATCTATGTTCAATACCTTTGGACGAAGAAATAGTCCTGAACATTTCAATAAGTAATTCACTATCTCCTTCTTTCACTCAATTTATTTTTCACCGTCTCCCATAGCTCTGGAGATATTTATCAACTAATCTTGAACTTGAGTTAATTCGTCTATTCTCACAACTTCCCACCTAAACTGCGGATTTACTACTGTCTCTCGTGCTTACATAAAATTAGCCCGAGGTTTTCACTCGCTCTAGGCACTTCTTCTGAAGTTGCGAGTCTATTTTTTGGCGAATGAAGACGCTGAATTCAAGTGCCAACTATTCCACATCCCAAATACGTCGACTTACGTTCGAAATATCATGTAACCCATCAACTGTAATACTCTGTCATCTACATCGGTTTTGTTCCAGCGGCGTTTATTCAAGCCTAGGAAATCCGCAGATTATGTAACTTATTGGCTAGACACTTTGTTTATCTCATCGTTCATCCTTCAATTTGTAATTCTATCCGTTAATACAATACAAGGAGAAAAAGATGAGTGATGTCCTTCAAAGGCCAGGAAAATTTGTACAAAATTTTAACAAATAAATTACAAAATTTAAGAAAATATGTAAAAAAACATGTATTTTTGTATTTTTAAAAATTATTTTTAAAAAGATTCATTTTTTCTTTTATTTTTCATGAATTATAGTCCACAAATTTTGATGAAATTTTGAAAAATTTATTAGCAATTTTAGAAATTAATTAATAAAAGTTTTCATGAATTGATAAAATGAAAAAATTAATTTGATTAAAATTTTCTAATGCAATTTACAAGCGTTTTTCCATTTCCAACCAATGAAGTCTGTATTTGGAATGGGAAAACATTTGTTTATATTCGAATAACTATTCAATTTAGATGAAAATGAAGTTGAGATGCAATTAATAATTCCTTTAAACCTATTTAATTTGAATAAACCCATTAATTGAATGAAAAAACATTCGTCTTGACATTGATATCCTTAAAAATGTAAAAACAAAAATTGCAACGAACTAGCTGACAATTCAAAAAAATAATTTATAAAAGTTCTCATTAAGTTCGACGAAATTTTTTAATGAAATTTCAAGAATTTCTCCACTGGAACCAATGAAGTTTAGAACACCAAAACATTTGTTCTATTATTGAAAAACTGTTAAATTCAAATAAAATTAAACTTAAAACGCAAATAAAAATGCAATTGAACCCTTTCAACTCGAATAAACTCGCTAATTACCTAAAAAAACATTTCTCCAGCCGTAAAGACCCTCAAAAATGCAAAAACACGTGGTCCCCCATCCCCACCCCCGCCTGATCCCCAAACGCGTCGCCCAATCACCCCATTTCGTTTCCAAAATCGATGAAGCCTCGAAACGAGTCTAATCGAATGACAGACCATGCACTCTCCCAGCTAAATTACCCGTTAATGCCATTAAAACCACCGGCTGCGGATGCAAAATCCCCAGTCTCCATTTCGTCGCTGAGACAATAGCCCTCACCTGAAAATTCCTCCCAACCGAGAGCCTCCAAACAACTCCGGAAGATAAATCACTCGACAATTGTCTCCTTTACTTGCGGAATCGACTGCCCCCCCGGGTTTATTGATTAATTATTCGGGCAGTGATAAGCCGAATGCTAATTGCCATAATTACCATAATAATCTCCCCTCACAGCCCCGAGATTCGAACTGGCGGGTGGACTCGACTCACCTATTCCACGACGAACGAATGCCTCTGACTAGTGGACGAACGTGAACGCAAGTAAATAAACAAAAACTGTTGACTGTAAACTACAATAAATAATCTGCTTGCGACCGGGGGTGAGCCGGCGTTGATGTAAGCGCTCGGACGGTGAGAGTGCCACTGAGTTTGAGAGTTGAGCGTGGGTGAATATCCGGACGCAGGGAGGCGCGACCGTCAGGATCAGCCACAGGTTGCGCGGTTCTGTTGTGTTCAGCATCTCGGCGCTTGCACAGTGAATGCAGTGTGTCACGCGGAGGGGTCTGAAGCCGAGGGTGCGTCGGATAACTTCGATAGAATAAATAAAAAATATTGGTGGCTGGAAGCTGACGATAAATATATGAGAACTCGCTGCTCGTAAAATATTGTACAAAAAATTGAACAGGAATAAAGAGAGACAAAACAAACGATTTTCTAGGAATTATTTCCGTCCTCCATTAGTATTATAACTTGAACAGTATTTTTTACACTAATAAAATAACTATTATACGATTTATAAAGACTGGGAAAGGAAAGAAGTATAAACAATTATAGCAAAGATCTTTTGTTTCCTAGTTCTTATTATTACTGATTTATACCAATAAAAAACACTTATTTTTGTGATCTACTACCAAATATTTCACGTTATGTAATTGAGTAATTACAATAAAATTTATATTTTTCTCCTGCGGATACGCTGTTGTGCCTTTTTTTCTTTCTACATATAGCAAAACATTGTTACTTTTTTTTAAGCACATGAAAAAGTTGAGACTTTTGAATATTAACTGCAAAAAGGTTGGCATTTCAACCAAAACAGAATATTATTACGAAATTTCATTCTCGAATATTAAATAAGCTAGAGAGTCACTGATGGACCATAAGTTTAAACATTCTGTACAAGATGCGAAAATAAAAGTTTTTTGATTCTAGTTTTTAAGATATATATATATACTGTAAATACTGATTGTTTAACGAATAAAAACCTTGAAAATAAAAAAACAAGCCGAGGGTGCGTACCCCCATAGAGCCATTTATTGTCGGTCACCCCTCGGTGCCGGGTTTCGTCCCCCCGGAGCTGGGAATCACGCGGGGATTTTTTTCAGTTCTCAGGAATTTTCGAACGGCGATCAATAATTTTGGGGAATGCGGGGGCGGGCGGGACTTATGTCGTTCTACTCGTATGAAATTGGAGGGATCATTTTAGGGGGAGCAGAGGTTGGCAGAATCATAATGCAGGGTTGGAATTCAGTAGCGAAGTGGTAAAGCGGTGCACGTCGGTTTTGACTATTGACCAGTTTTCAATGAATATCTCGGAATCTGAGGGAAATAGAAAAATTTTTGTTATAACCTTTTTTGTAGGGCCGGTTGAGGGCTACAACAAATGTGGTTACGAAAATTTCGCTATCTCCCTTAGATTCGAAAATATTCCTCAAAAACTCAACTGGGAGATGAGGCGACTTGAGCCGTTTTACCACAGTTATGTAATCAAAACTGTTTTTATTCAATAAATTCATGAGTTTATTCACTAAAAAAAATTTCCGGAAATGCTCTCAAAACAAAGAAAATTCTTATCGGGAATTAGCAAATAGTAAACACGATAAATTTCCATTCGGAAAATTTCCAAAGGAAAATTATTAAATTGTTGAACGCAGAGAAATACTATTTACAGTAATTCTCATTTATAATCCATCGAATGCGCGAAATTCTGTTCGAAATTTTATTTGGAATGCTTTCTTTGAGTTCGATTTCCCCAAAAATTGTCTAAGACGTAGAACCGCACTGCTTGAGGATAGATCACTCAATGAAATATGTTATCAGAGTCAATTCTAGATAACGCGGCTGTCAGTACTGGTTCGGCTGGAAAACTTCAAGTCCACTCGTAGAATTCGTGAGTTCAAGAGTGTCGAACATTAGAGTCCAAAATGATGGGCGTAAGTACTCTCCACCATTCCTCCACCAAATAAAACTACAAATAGCGAAGAGTCTGAGGTAAAAAACATCCCTCGATTCATTTATTCATGACATTATCTCTGATGCAGATGTTCTTTCATTTCGGAGTGACGGAGACTGCCATTCTATTCTCCAACTGGCGGACGGATGATTGGCAGGGCATTCTCGGTTCGATGATAGGAATTATTCTTCTCGGGTCGATTTACGAGGGTCTGAAGAACTACAGGTACGATACCAGGCATCAAACAATATCTCAATTTTCGGATAAAAACGTTTAGATGAAAAATTAGTAAAAATTAAATTTAAAAAACTCGCGTTTTTTCATTAATTCTATTAAGGGGAGACTACTATGAGTTTTAAAAGTGGTGGGTTATTGGAGTGAGACTTTTCATACGTTGAAGATCGATTATATAAATTTAAAAACGAATAATTAGTGCAAAAAAATTTTTTTTATCGTTCGTTTGCCCGAAAACGCTTAAAATGCCAAAAACTGTCCAGGGCCTCCAATTTTTGAGCTACGAAAGATTATTCTTTTTCAAAATGTTCGGAAAAATATGTGGAATAACAATTATGCGCTATTTTTTTTTAATTCGCCTCTTACATGGTTCAATTTTCTTTTTTTCAATTTTTTTACACAAATAGTGAATTTTTTTATATGAAAAAACACGGAATCAGGTGTGTCTCACCCATAATCTCACTCTTCCATTTTAATTCATCAGAGAGAATCTATTCCTTCGAACAACTCTGATGAACCGTCATGCGCTGAAGAAGCCAACTCGAAGGAAAGCCCTTTTTTCCGCTATTCATCTACTCCAGACACTCCTCCACATGATGCAGTTGATACTCGGATATTTCTTGATGTTCATATTCATGACTTATAATGTCTGGCTGGCACTGGCCGTTGTTATTGGCACTGGTCTCGGGTATTGGATATTCGCGTGGGATAAATGCACCAATGAACACACTGACTGCTGCGGTTGAGTCATTATTGCAAAATAAAACTAAACCTCAAAAAGCGATTCTAATTATTCAATTAGAATAAATTCTCGAATTGAAATTTAAAAAAAGAGAGAAATAATTTTCAAAAGAAGAATAGTCATTTTCAAATTAATAATAATAATAATAATAATAGAATGATAATTTAGAGTAAAAATCACATGTTTTAATTACAATCATAATTATTTAATTTAATTGGATAAAATTATTATTTCTCGAAGTGATGCACTGAAAAAAAAATATTGTTTGTGCCGAAAAGTTATATTCGCCTGACAAAACAGAAAGTTTCCACCAAAATGATGATTTTTGTAGTAGTAATTGTTCTCGTGAGAAATTTATATGTTTCTCGAGTAAATACATTCGTTCTACAGACAATTTTTCCGCAGAGCTAATTTTTCTCTCAGTGTGATGATAGTATTTTTAATTTTAAGAAAGGAATTTTTTATTTTAGTCATTAAATCTTCATGAGTGCTTTTTTAATTGTTGGGACAATTTGTATCAATTTTATATTAAAATTCTGTTATTCAATAGTTGTTGTTGCTTTATTATAGTTATCGTATTTTCATTCCCATCTTACAAAGAGTTTTTTGAATATGCATAAATGTTTACTCGATTTAGATAAGTATTTTATTAACAGATAATGAAGTTATTTTCAACTGATAAAATAATTTTTTAATTATTATCATGTACTAATTCTTTAGGCGGATAAAATAGAGAGTTTATTCCATCGGAATGCATTCATTCTCCATGTGAGCGGTGCCAGATACCAAATCAGAGTTGATTATCGGTTATCTCGGCTGATTACACGAACGAGTCGGAAAAATGGAAAACATTGTAGTTGATGCGAGTGTTTTAGTGCTTCAGGTGAGTTTGAACGTTGGACATCGCGGACGGGATGGATAATACACGGAGCACTGAAGTAATTTGCTGTCAGGCGGGGTCAATATCTCTCGGTGCCCATGACGTATCCACGAGAGAAGTGATACTATCTTGGGACAAATTCAATACAAGGGTTTGGCTGGTTTTTGTGGTCTCTTTTGTCATCTGGGCGGTGGCGTTTTTCGCTGCGTATGCACCGAAGGATCGGGGGATGGATCATGGGGGGATGGATCATGGAGGAATGGATCACGGAGGGATGGATCACGGAGAAATGAATCATAGCGGAATGGATCATGGAGGCATGCACCATTGAGGTAATTAACAGCATATTTCGATACGAATGCATAAAATTAAAAAAACACTTTTTCCCCGAGTGTCAAACCCTATTTCAGCAGCGAAACGGTAAACAGATTCCCGTCGACTTGGCTCATCGCTGAGTTTTTGAGGAATATCTCCGAATCTAAGCAAAACAGCGGAATTTTCATCATGACCATTTTTGTAGCTCTCAATTTGCTGTATAAAAAAGGTTATTACAAAAAAATTGCTATCTCCCTTGGGTTCCGAGATATTCATCAAAAACTGAGCAATAGTCTAAATCGACTTGAACCTGTTTACCGCTTCGCTACTGATTTTTTCTCTACCGATAATTTATGAGAATATTTGACGGAGTGGAGCAGATTTGCTTGAGGGAAATTAAGCAACTTGATAGAAGGAAAATTAACATTTTTCACCAAAATTAAATTTCTGTCGTGATCATCAGAAATATCGCTAGAAGAATTCGAACTGTTGGCAGGAAAAAATATAATCTATTGTACGACAATCACTTGATCTGAGAGAACTCCATAGGTTTATACCATAGAAAGAATACATTGACGAGGAAAGAATATTTTTTTCCCAAAAAAAATGTCCCCTCGAAATTATTTAGTTTTGCCAAAAACACAGTTATCGGCGAGAAAATTGTAGTTTCCTCTTGAAATTACCATTTGTTTCATGGAAATTATAAGTGTTTATTGGACAAAAATATGCACTACTCAATAACATTCACTTGATAAAACCGGAGCCTCATATAATTCTCTGTAGAACGAATGTATTTATCCGAAAGACATATAAATGTCTCGCGAGAGCAATTACTACTACGAAAATTATCATGTTTTGGTGGAAGCTTTCTTTTTTGTCCGCAAGTAAATTGATTCAACACGAGAAAACAAATTTTTTCATTTCTCGTTTCAATTAAATGTCAAAAGTTATGTAATATTAATAACAGAATGTTGGTTGGCCTTGCCATTACAAAATGAACACGAGTATCAGAAAATTGTGTGAGAATTATCACATCAATGCTCGTAAAACGAAACGTCGACGATTCTCACAGTAATTTTCTCACACAATTCAATGTTCATTTCGTAACCGCGCATGGAGAGAAACCTCATCCATGCCCAACAAATGTTATTTGAGAGATAAGACCTAAATGTCCGAAATAGCCACGTAAAATTCCATTCAAATTCTCGATTGAAGAATTGCAGTTGACTCTTGTATTTATTTCCAGAAACGCGAGGTTCCCACAATAACGAAGCGATGCTGTGACTTGAATACTCCAGTCCTTCTATCTTTAGATTAATCCAAATGTACCTGGATCAATTGATTTTCTCCTTCTCCCGCAGCAGAACTAGAATAGCTCGAGACTTAAGGATGTTCACGTGGTTTGGGCCATTTTTTTAAAGTGGATAAAGCATTGTTCACAATATTTATTGAACATTTTGTTGAAATAATTTATTCAACAATGAAAAATTTGAAAAAGAGTCAAATGTGAAATTGAATAAAATATTGTTCACATTATTTATTGAACAACTTCCGGAAATAATTTATTCAACTGTGAAAAATTCGAAAAAGAGTCGAGTGAGAAACTGAATGAAATATTGTTCACAATATTTACGTAAGAAATTCCCGAAGAAATTTTCTTCGGCTATAAATTAAACTGTAAAAAATCTAAACAAGGGTCAAATGTGAAATAAAATGAAATATTGTTTACAAAATTTATTCAAGAACTTCACGAAAAAATGTATTTAACAATAAAAAATCTGAAAAAGGGTCAAATATAAAATTTAATAGAATATTTTTCACAATATTTACTCAACAAATTCCCGAAGAAATTTATAAATTTCTTCGGGAATAAATTCAGCAATGAAAAATCTGAAGTCAAATATAATTTGGAGTCAAATATTGAATTGAATAAAATATTGTTCACAAAATTGATTCAACAACTTCCCGAAAAAATCTATTCAACACTGAAAAATCCGAAAATGGCAAGATTTTTTCGCAAAAAAATGAAATCTTGCTACAAAAAAAATTGTCATCTTGAACGAAGTACTTGGCTATTCTCAACATCCCTCCACTCGTTCACCCACTCAATTAAATCCAAAATACTCAGAGAATGGCGTGAATTCACCTCCCGCGATCCCGCAGAAGCACGAAAGCGAGTGTAGTATCGGATTTTCCCATAACCAGAAGTAAGCCGAGAAAATTGCATTTGGGAATTGCCGCTGGCCTTCGGGGACAGCTAAATATCGGAAAAAGAACGAGTCCCCGACCGCGAGCGATGAAGAAAGGACGCGACACTAAAATAGCCGACGTCGCTTTGGGCACCGGTGATCCAAATATACATTTCGCGATCTCCTAAAATCCAATACAGGTGAAGTGACCGTCTTTTTCCGGTTGTGTGTCGTAAAACCTCGGCAAATCGTGAGTCTAGATGTGGCCCGGAGTGATATCCTGGATCGATCGGGGACCCGGAAGCTATTCATACGTCTTGAGTGAGCGGACGTAAATCCCCATTGTGTCCTGGATTTCGGCGGCGAGTGCATAAATTCCTCAAATGAAGAAATTTATGGGAAAAAGCGGTAGCACTGATTCTTCCTCAACGAAGGAATGACACATTTAAGTTGAATAAATTCTTCATTTGACATTTCTCTATTTATTTCGATGAAAATGTTCGAGTGAATTCATTTGAATGAAATCTGTTGATTTTTTTTATTCATTAAAGAAAAACCGTCAATTGTTTGTGAATAAAAATGTAAATAAACTTACTTATGAAAATGAATTGATAAATTAATTCTCTCAATTTGAATAAAAACTATTCATTTTTTAATGAATAAAAATGGAGATGAAAAAAAATTTTAGTTTAAATAAAAGTTTGATCAAGAGCTATTTTAACAGATATTTGAAATGTGAAGAGTTAAATTCCACAACTGGAAAAATGATCAATTAAAGAGTGTAAATGTTTTCAATTGAACTACAATTAATTATATTTAGCAAAATTACTATAAATTAGAAATTCTTTGCGTGATATTTCCAGAATTCTTGCTCGATAAATCCAACCAAATTTTTATTCTGTGCATTTTTCTCACGATTCGAATAATAAAATATATTATTCATAATTTAACAAATGTATATCCGTTGTTTTAAGGGCAGAATAAATTTATTTCTAGAAAAATTCTACTGATCCTTTTTCTCAAATAAATATCTATTTTCAAATGAAGGATTATTACATATTGATAAATTAATTCTCGTTATTTAAATAATAACTATTAATTTTTTAATGAATAAAAAGGCAGATGAAAATAAGTTTTACTTTGAATAAAAGTTTTCTCAAAAATATTTCAACATCAATAGTTGAATTTCAGGGCAGAAAAAATTATTAATTCAAGAACGAAAATGTTGAAAATTGAGATAAAATATATTACACTCAAGTGCAAATCACTGAGCATTAGAAAATTTATGTTTAATATTTCCAGATTTTTTTGCTTGATAAATTCCATAAAACTATACGGAATTATTTCATTCCATAAAATAAAATTTTCATCCCTTTTGTCATGTTTGAAATCGATTGATTGGTGAACAATAATCAAAATCGCCATTCATCCAAACTTCATGAAATTCCACATATTCATCAGCGCATTAAAGCTGCGAGTTGAATACGGAGTAAATTCCCTGGAAATAATCTCTCCCTCGCTGGATTCACTGCACCGACTCGGGACAACTTCTCCCACCGGCTGTTGAACTCGAAATTCTCATGAGGAATTGAGGTTCACCGGTTCGAACGGCCAATTTCCTTCCTTCCTCGTCCCTCCCCGTCATTTTTCATCGCTACCTAATTATCGTGAGGAAAATACCCGAGTTTATGCTGATAATGGAGAGAAAAAAGAACACTTTCATCCAGACACAAAGTCGAAGCGGGGAGGTGTAATGCGCTTCCACGCGTTCATCGTCTGGTCGATACTTGCCGTTGGCTCCCTCTATAGATAATCTGAGTATAGGTATAGTCCAGAGCTTTTCGCTTCCGCACACACCCATTCCAAAAGTGTTCCAGAGGTTCATGGTGTCGTTGTTTTAGGAGAGAGTTTGGTCGCGGGTTTTAACACCAAATTCGGAATTTTAAAAAAAAAACCGATGAAATTTACTGGAGAATTTTTGATGGATTTTGTTACGTATTCCCCTTCGAATCCTGATTCAATTGTCTATCATCGAACGGATCTTGCGTTGTTGCTGTTTTTCAGACAGAGTTGGTCGCGGCTTTTAACAGCAAATTCGGAATTTTTAAAAAGGAAACCGATGAAATTTACTGGATAATTTGTGATGGATTTTGTTGCGTATTCCCCTTCGAATCCTGATTCAATTGTCTATCATCGAACGGATCTTGCGTTGTTGCTGTTTTTCAGACAGAGTTGGTCGCGGCTTTTAACAGCAAATTCGGAATTTTTAAAAAGGAAACCGATGAAATTTACTGGATAATTTGTGATGGATTTTGTTGCGTATTCCCCTTCGAATCCTGATTCAATTGTCTATCATCGAACGGATCTTGCGTTGTTGCAGTTTTTTAGACAGAGTTTGGTCGCGGATTTTAACACCAAATTTGGAATTTTCAAAAAAAAAAAACCGATGAAATTTACTGGAGAATTTTCGATGGATTTTGTTGCGTATTCCCCTTCGAATCCTGATTCAATTGTCTATCATCGAACGGATCTTGCGTTGTTGCAGTTTTTTAGACAGAGTTTGGTCGCGGATTTTAACACCAAATTTGGAATTTTCAAAAAAAAAAAACCGATGAAATTTACTGGAGAATTTTCGATGGATTCTGTTGCGTATTCCCCTTCGAATCCTGATTCAATTGTCTATCTTCGAACGGATCTTGCGTTGTGGCAGTTTTTCAGACAGAGTTTGGTCGCGGATTTTAACACCAAATTTGGAATTTAAAAAAAAAAAACCGATGAAATTTACTGGAGAATTTTCGATGGATTCTGTTGCGTATTCCCCTTCGAATCCTGATTCAATTGTCTATCCTCGAACGAATCTTGCGTTGTGGCAGTTTTTCAGACAGAGTTTGGTCGCGGATTTTAACACCAAATTCGGAATTTTAAAAAAAAAAACCGATGAAATTTACTGGAGAATTTTCGATGGATTCTGTTGCGTATTCCCCTTCGAATCCTGATTCAATTGTCTATCATCGAACGGATCTTGCGTTGTTGCAGTTTTTCAGACAGAGTTTGGTCGCGGATTTTAACACCAAATTCGGAATTTTAAAAAAAAAAACCGATGAAATTTACTGGAGAATTTTCGATGGATTCTGTTGCGTATTCCCCTTCGAATCCTGATTCAATTGTCTATCCTCGAACGAATCTTGCGTTGTGGCAGTTTTTCAGACAGAGTTTGGTCGCGGATTTTAACACCAAATTCGGAATTTTCAAAAAAAAAACCGATGAAATTTACTGGAGAATTTTCGATGGATTCTGTTGCGTATTCCCCTTCGAATCCTGATTCAATTGTCTATCATCGAACGGATCTTGCGTTGATGCCGTTTTTCAGACAGAGTTGGTCGCGGTTTTTAACAGCAAATTCGGAATTTTTAAAAAGAAAACCGATGAAATTTACTGGAGAATTTTCGATGGATTTTGTTGCGTATTCTCCTTCGAATCCTGATTCAATTGTCTATCATCGAACGGATCTCACTAATTAACTAATTCCAAACTTAACTTTATTTAAAATTTATGATTATACCGACGTCTGTTGGAATTTGGTAGATTCAATTTAACCAAAAGATTGTTCGAACACTCGGAGAAATGTCAGAAATCTGAAGAAATAGAACTTCTAAAAATCCTCGCAGTTTCTTTTCTGTTGAACCTATTTTAAAAATTCAAACAGCGTTTTCACGTACTGACTTCACAAGAACAAATGAACAATGTTGAATTCTCAATGCAATGAAATAACGCGAGTTTAAAAACACCGGCAATTGACTTAAAAATCCTCGCCGAGAATAAAAAATAAATCCAAAATCTCAGAATCCTCAGTCAGAATGCTTCATTCAACAATAAAAAATGACGCCATTTCCGATTATTTTCCACGAGTTGAATGGAATGAAATGGTAATCGACCAATTTTCCTCGACTAGACACTAGAAGACGGAAATTACCCGAGCCTCCAAGGAATAATAATTCTGGCTGACGTCCAATCCGCCCGACTGCCGATTCCACTTCAAACTTGGAGCAACTTGTTGAATTTGAATTTCGAGAAAGAAAAAACTCTCATCACGCCACAGGTGATTGGCCCATTCCGGATATCAATTATCGACGCCAGTGAATATCAAGGGCTCGATGAACACGTTCACCGGGTGCACGTGAGTCAATTGAGGGACTCGCCTCGGTGGGAAATGCAAGAAGTTCGAACTTCTAATAATGAATCCGCGGATTCGTTACCGGCGAGTCTTCGGGGGTTCCCCGGGCTCTGAACAGATGCCAGCACGCGTACGGACTGAATCTACTGATACTTCGACCGTATCACTGCGTCCGGGAGAATGCTTCATTTTAATTGAATAAAATTCAGTCGAAGAAAATTAATGGATTTTTGGAAATAGTTTGCGACCAAGCTTTTCTTAATTATTAAATTTAGGTTAGTGTAGGGTAAAATGGACACTTCTGACTTTTTTTGAAATCTTCATAACGTGTTGAATTGTTCATGAAATGGAATAATTTTATTTTTCAATTGTAAGAACAATGATTCCTCTTTGCGATGAGCTTAGACTGAGCTCAATTGATAAATCTGTTTCTGAGTTATGAATATTTTTTAAAAAGTCAAAAGTGTCCACTTTACCTCACCCTCCCCCATAAAAATTTGTAAATTTATAGAATAAATAAATAATAAAAACTTGTAAAAATTATAATAATTTATGAATCATGATAAATAATGGACAATAATAAATAATAAATAAATGAATAGTTTTAAAAAATTGATGAGTTTATGAAAACAATTCACGATAAAACTTATTGTAAACCTTGAACTTGATTTTGTTCACATCAACTTTTTATTTAAAAATTCAATTATTATTGCAACAATGACGCACAATTATTTATTAATATGTGAAAATCCTTCTTTTAGTTGAAACAAATCGCTTATTTAATTCCAGTAGAGAATTTATCTGGAGTGAATAAATAATTTACTTAATTTACTTAATAATAATAATAATAATAATAATAATAATAATAATAATAATAATAATAATAATGATAATAATTTATTTAATTATTTGATGAAGACATTTTCATTAAAAGAAATGTATGAGTTTATTAATTTTCAAAGAAATTTTGTTGAAATGAATGAACAAAAAATTGTGATTAAATTATTAAAATTAATGAAAAAAATTCTGATAAACAGTTTTATCTGTAGTAAATTACATACTCCATGGCTGACCACATGTGAGTCGAAATCGAATCCCCAATACTCGTATCCATCGATAGGCAATCACCCAATTTGTATGTGTACCCTGAATTCGCGGATTAAATAATACGAAAAGGTCATCATGATGGGCAGGATAGTGGTTTGAACTCGTGAAAATACGTTGTTTCATGAGATTGAATGGGGTCAGGTATAAGGCAGGTCATTGCCGGAAGAATCGACGCTATCTCTGTGGTCACGAAATCGGGTAGCAGGAGTGAGGGTACGTATACATATCTGTCAGGACCTATACGCTTAAATCTCTGACGTCACTCTAATGTCTTCGTAGATTATTCCGTGCTTGATCCAGAGGGCTGATTTCTTCGGGAAGCCCGACCTCAGGTGACAATCAAATTTTCAAAGTTATTCAGTTGTTTTTTTTCTTTCTTTTTGTTTTATTTCGGTCGTTAAGGGGCTGTGATCGAGATAAAATTATTTCGAATCGTATTTATGGGGTACTCAATGGTATTTCACACAACTATTTTGGGATTTACGGGACGGAGCCGTGGGTGGGGGTTTGGAGGTGAATTATGGTGAATAGAACAATCGATAGATATTTTTTCATGGTTTTTGGAGAATATTAAATCACTTGAGACACGGATTTATTGTTTATTAGGGAGAATTCTTGTTTTTTTAGATGAAAAAATTTATTGTCAAAGTTGTCTTTAGTAATTATTAATTCTTCGATTTTTTAAATTCATTTCAAATGGTAAAATGTATAAAAAATCGAAGGCATTGAGAATTTTTTATCCTCACAAAATATTAAACAACTTAAATTAATTTTTTAAACAATTATTGAATTTTGGTGAATGGAAAAATCGATGGATATTTTTTAATAGTTTTTGGAGAATATTAAATCACTCGAAATATGGATTTCTTGTTTATTAGGGAGAATTTTCGTTTTTTTAGATGAGAAATTTTATTCAAATATAAATTTATTAATGAATTTCTTTTTGTTATCAAGATTGCACTTAATAAGTATTTAATCTTTGATTTGTTTTATTCATTAAAAATGGAAAAATATTCTCACAAAAATATTAAACGACTTAAATAAATTCTTTAAACAAATGGTCAAGAAAATCAATTAAACGAGGGAAAAACAATTATTACGTATCAAAATATAATTCAAAAGATGTTCCACGCGATCAAATATTCTCACGTCGAGCAGTTTTTCGACAGAGCTAATTTGTCCCTCAGGGCAGAAAAATTTGACAACTAAAATAATTAATTCATCGTTGACCTAATTCATTAAATTTCCATCGATCCACGTGTTTCGGCCTCGCGATAATAAAATAATCTGGGACATTGTCTAGTCTCAAGTGGAGCTCCCAAACCCTCCAGTTGTCCCCCTTCAACAACAAGACGAATGCGACGCAGTGATTTCGCTACATTCGAGCTTGTACATCGCGTGTCCAGCGAGTTACACTCACTACTGAATTTTGCGTTATTTAGCGTCTGCCCGAGTAGAGGCCAAGGTCGTGTGTGTCGCGATCCATTTTTTTTTCCAAGTCTCCCCACATGCGGCCCGGACTTTCTTTTAATCACTGTCGCATCCAGTCGCGCTAATTTTTGTTCTCATGGGTCGGGCTTCATCGTCTGGATGCGCATTACTATCGGACAGTGAGATATGACCCTATCCCGAGGCCATGGGGACTGGACTGATTTTTATTTATATGTGATCTGGCCAGCGGGTGCATAATAAAGGTCATGTTAATTGGAATGAATAAAATATAATTATGTATTCTCGGGTAATTACGGTAATTAATTGTTGGGAACGCTGAGGAATTGCCAATTAGTTGATACTTTTTTTTATTTGGGGAGAATATTTTATGAGGTTTGTATTCTTTATGCAGTTTGAAAAAAAATTATTTCAGTGAAAATATTATTGAATTCATTTATTTCGTCAATTTCGTAATTTTTGTTATTAATTCCATTTATTTCAATAGTTATTCCATGGGAAAAGTCATCTAGGTTTAAAAATTGAAAACAAAAAGCATCAATTCAAATCTCTAATGAAATATGCATAATAAAGTTCACATTAATTGGAATAAATACCATATAATTATTAATAACCTACTAATTAAGATAATTAATTGTTGGGAACGTTGAAGAAATGTCAATTAGTTGATGCATTTGAATTTCATTAACTATTTTCTCCAGATAATTTAATTTTTCATCAATTCCATTAATGCCCTCATTTACTTAGTTTGAAAAAATCGTTTCACCGGCTTCAAAAATTGAAAAAGAAAATAATCAATCTGAGTCTCCACTAAAAAATTACCCTCCATCACGAAACACCTCGATACTCCATAGATTTCCCCACCGATTCCCCACATCCATTCCCACATTAGCAATTTGTCCCCCGACGTAATGATTCAAAATTTGTTCAAGCGAAAAAAAAAATGCCGTACGTAATGGCACACATACCTTGACCCCTTCGCCACCGTGACGTCACGAGATCGGTTGAACCGAGTCTCAACGACGTCACGACGATAGCCCCGTCGGAGTAGTTAACGTCCTTAGCGGAAACGTCCTTTACGGCCTCGAAGGGGGCGAGACTTGCGTGCCGAGAATCAAGACCACCTTATCACACTTTGCGGCACAAGTAAAATTTTAAGTATTCTACCATAACGTTTTTCCTCTATTTAACGATTTTTTTTCCGCCCCTCCAGCAGTTTCTCTTCCACTTCCTCAATAATTGAGACTAAAATGGAAGAAAAAATCGCTTCATTGTCGTTGTTGTCGTGAATTAAAAGAGAAAAATTTGTTATTGAGAAGAAAATGTAGTGAATAAAATCCTCTGTAATATAATATGTTGATGATTATGTGAAAATCTTTAAGAAAAAATTTTAGCATTTTTTTTAACGAACAAAACCATTTTTTGATTTTTCTTATTTTTTTCATGATTTATTGATTCAATGATTTCATTATTTAATTAATCGGTGTAGTATTCTAATCAATAATGAATAATTATTTAGTTTAGACTTTATCATTATCATTTTTGATATTTATTGAAATCGTTTCTCTGCAGTTTCACTTCCACTTCCTTCATAATTGAGACTAAAATGGAAAAAAGTTTATTTAAAAAAGAATTCTATTATTTTTTTAAACAGAAACCAACCATTTGATAATTTTTCTCAATTTTTTCACGATTGAACGATTTTATTAATCAATTTATTATTCTAATCATTAATAGTCAATTATTTAAATTAGTCTCTATTATTATTGTTTTTCGTTATTTATTGAAATTATATCGAGAAATTTATTGTGTTCTCGCTGCTTCTGAAGAAATGTTATGGAGTTATTTAAATCATTTTTTAATAGGATTATTAAATACTAAAAAATTATGGATTATTCTCATTAAATATTGCAATTTCAATAAAAAAATATTTATTCTTAAGAGAATTCTACTACAATTCCACTAAAATTCTAATATAAGTTCACTAGAATTTCCCAGAGAAAATCCCGTTCATGAATAAAATTTGTTGAATTATTTTACTTAAATTTCCTCCATATTTCCGATCCTCCTAAAATAACATTAATAAAATTGTTCATTTATTCCTCGACTTTCCGACGATACTAACTCAACAGCAAATAGGGCACGGGTTGCAGCGAGTCTACCTCTGATTTATCGGTAAAAGGTGAAGTCCTGAATTAACTCCGGCGGTGAGGAAGAGGAAGGTGAGCGAAAAGGAAAAGAAAAAGGAGAGTTTCATAGGTCTTCGTTCAATTTGCCATCAATAAATATCACCCCCAAGCCTCCCTCCGCTTTACACTGAATTATTACGCCGAGTTATGTACCGAGTATACTCAGAGCAAGTAATAGCACCCACGTGTAGTTGGATATCAAGGCAGTCGCTCCACCTGAAATAATTTGTAGCAAATAACTCTGGGGATGAATGCAGCCACTCAGTGCTGGTACTCACTCTCGCAGTGTGAATTATTCACCGCTCTCCATCCGAAATTACAACTGCATATTCCGTTCTTGCAGAGGACGGAGTCTGTATGTGACTCTATGTAGCATTCAGCGAGGGTTTGGCAGGTTTCCTTCAGAACTGAAAGTTTATTGTTTCAGTTTTTTTTTATAATTTAACCCTCGATCACTCGTGCTCGGCCGCTAGCCTTCATCCGTCGCGCGGTCAGCGCAGCGCCGCTGGGTTAAACTGCGCGCGCTGTTGCCACCTTGGCGCTTAGCGCTACTCGCGCAGTTCAGTGTGGCAGTGAATGTAGCAACACTGTCGCTCGAGCGGTCGGCAGGGACTCACGCGCACCGCGCCGCGCGGCGCTGCTTCTCCGTCCGTTCGACGTTTCTTTTCGTTTTTCAGCTGAACAAATTTCCCGAGAAACAAACGGACAACGCCGACGCTTAATAGAAGGATTGAACTAGGAACTCTAATTTTTTTAGAATTTTTGATTGTCGAGAAACACGGTGAAATGTAAAAAAACGGAAACGGGCGGCGCCGCGCTCGTTGAGCGAGTGATCGAGCGTTGAAGTGCGAAAATTTACGATTTATTTGGACTGT
The DNA here is from genome assembly GCF_001412515.2 of Diachasma alloeum. Lineage (NCBI taxonomy): Eukaryota > Metazoa > Arthropoda > Insecta > Hymenoptera > Braconidae > Diachasma > Diachasma alloeum. The sequence goes on along the minus strand of NW_021680498.1, from coordinate 919,898 downwards.
CGGTACTGGGTTTATGGCTTCTTTTTTTTATGTGGTTACATTGCATTGGAAAGTCATGTTTATGTTAAACAATCTTGTGCAGTATGTTTAGAATATTTGGATTTTTGGATCTGCAGATTTTAGGAAGGGCTTTACCGCATTGTTTTAGTTGTCAATTATTTTCCCATTGGTTGACGAGAAAGATTGATGAAAAAATTACGTTTTGCGGTTCGTGACACCAAGAGACATACCTCGCTTCTTAAAACAGCCGTCGTAGTTGTAATGATATCCATCTGCGCAAGCACATCGACCCTTTCCGTCTTTAGTTCCAGAAACTGCACCTTTTTCTCCAGTTTCTAATGCTATTGACTTGCAGACACTGTTGGGATTCCTCGCAGAACATTGAATGTCATGATTGCACTCATCATCGAGATCAGATACTGAAAGTATTTCATTCGAGACAATCACGAATTTCTATTGAATTTCTAATGAAAATTCTTCGAAGAATTCTGTTGGTCAATGCAGATTTTTTTAAATAGAAAATATTTGATAGAAATTCATTTTCCTCTACAAGTTTTTCTATTGAGATATTTTCTGTAGAAATTTCTCGATATTAATTTTTCCAGCCTTTTCCACTCTATTCATAACAAAAAAAAATGACCCAAAAAAATTTTTAAAATTGAGTCAAGAATTTTTTCAATAGAAAATTTTAATAGAATTAATCCAATAGAAAAATCAAATTCTCTTAATTTTTTTCTCCAGAAAATTTCTATTTTCAAATTAATAAATTTATTTGTTTATTCAAGTTAATCATTTCTATTTGAAAAATGCGCTGTAAGCAGGGGAATTTCTTAATAGAATCGGTGAAATTCTAATAGAAAATTCAATGGAAATTTCATAGAACTTTCTAGTCAATTCGCTAGGTTTTTCCATATCACTCTTTCATACGTGTTTACCTGGCACGCAAAGATCCACTGTCAAGGCGACATGATAATTATGACAGGTGCAAGTACCATTCCTACAAACGGAATTATAGACCTTGCACTCTTGATCCACCTCGCAACTTGCGAAGTTTCCCCGAACACACTCTCCGCTCGATTCGAAGTGATTGTCAGCGCAAGTGCATGATTTATTGGAGCAAATTGAGTTTTTAACGCTACAGTCTCCGTTTTCGATGCAAAATCCTCCAATTTCTGGATGGCAAAAATAATTTTATTGATTCCGTGGAATATTGAGAATAAAATGTTCGTCAAAGATGAAGAATGAGTGAAGAACCGACTGAATAAACAAACAATATAAATGATGAGGAGAAATAAATACTAAAAAATTCATTTAGTTTATAATTATTTTATGATGATACGTGTGGAAAAAATTGATAGACAATCTAGCGCTTTCTCTAATAAATTCAATTGAATTTCATAACCGAAGCGCAAGACTTTTCAATTTTTTTGTACGTGGAAAATAAAATGAAAAGACTCATTTAAAAAATAGGAAATGAATAAATAAATAGATGAATAAATGAATAAATGAGTAAATGAATAGATGAATAAATAAGTAAATAATGTACTCATTAATAATTATTATCATCACCATTATGATCAGCAATGCAAACTGTCTGATCCCCGTTGACATGAGTCCCATTAGGACAAGAACAAACGAATTCATCATTACACCGGATGTCAACATCCAACCCATTGACATGACAGTCCTCGTCTTGCCTGCACCTCTCCCCGAGCCCCTTGCTCGTCCAGCAGATCATCTGGTCCTCCACGTAATGTGAATCATCATTGCAGATGCATTTTCTGTCCCTGCAAATGGCATCGGGTCCGAAGACGAAGCATTGTTCGTTCAATAGACAAGACGAATTGAATCTTGTCGTCGCTTTCTTGCACTCGCGGTTGTCGATTGTGGCGACCTGTCCTGATTTACAGCTCCACAGCGTCACATCCTCACGACATTCCGCATTTCTTATTTCTGGAACTGCGTCGTTTTCACATGTTGCACCTAATTCTGGCGAAAAATTAGGTGCTTCGATTAACAAAACATTTTTTAATATCAATAAGTGATTTTTAGATTAAAAAATACAAACTTTTCAGTTATAAATTGGATCATTGTTTACGAGATTGAGAGAATGGGTTGACTAATTGATAATAATCCTTTATTTTGATTAAATAACAAGTGAAATTTTGGTGTTGAAAAAGAATTTTCAACATCAAAATTCCATTTGTTATTCGAAGAAAAAAAAATTAAAAAATTAGAAATTAACGCACGGTAGGGCAATTTTTTGAAAATTAATAAGTTCAGTAGATTGATTTATTTGAAATGAATGGTTTACTTATTTCGGATGATTAAAACACTTTCGATTCTATGAATATAAAAAAAAATGAACAAATAAACAAATAAACAAATAAACAAAGAAAGAGATGAACAAATAAATGAATCTGATATTTAAAAAATGAAAAATTCACGATGAAGAATTTCATTTTATTCAAATGGGTGTATTTTTTTATGTAAAACAACTAATATAAAAAAATAAAAAATACCTGCAATGCATTTATCTCCATTTTCAGAGGGGAAATGTGCCCGATCGCAAACACACACCCCTAATGCACTACAAATGGCGGCACCCATAGGGTTGCAATCAGCCGACGCATTACACGGTTTTCCAATCACTGCAATATTCCCTTTTAATGTTTTCCGCGAATTGCCCTCCCTTTCTCCATGCAATAATATTCCAGAGGTTTCTAGTTGACAGCGCTTTGATTTACCACAGGTTGCTCTGGGGTTGAATCGGCAGTCGAGATCAATGAGGCATTCGTCGCCGATCTCTGAATAATCAGAAGAGAAGAGAACAGCAGGAAAATAATTGAGGTATTCAGGGGGTGGAGGGGGGCGAGTGTGGAGAAATAATTATGAAAATACTTTGCGCTGCGCGTCTGCAGCTGCGGTACTCGCGCTGGTAGAAGTTATCACTGCACCGACACTTTTTATTTTCACAGATCGCTGCCTCCGGTTGGTGATTCACGTAACAGTTATCGGGGGATAAACACGTCTCACCGAGGTCTGTAATAATGACACGATATTTCTCATTTGGCTGTTTTGATTGGGGTGTTTTGTCCAGCAAAAATATTGAAACATTTTTCCTGAATTGCACTGATTGTGGGGGAAAAAAGAATTCTGGTAACTGAATTTGTTTACGACACACAAATGCCCGAAGTTTTCATACAACAGTTTACGGTAACTTCACCCGAAAAAACAAGGTTTATTTCGAGACTTATGATGTCAAATTGAGATTTTCCAATGTTTTCAATTGAGGATTTATTTTTAAGGATATCCGAGTATTTTTTAAACGTTCGATTCAACCATTTGCGGTCATTAAAATTATCCATTAAATTGCGTGAGGAAAATTTGAAAAAAAATATGAATGGTATTCGTCATTAAAATTACGTTTTGCACAGAAATATTTTTTTAAACATTCGTTGATTGGAAATAAATAGGTGAAATTGCTTAAACTTTCGGAAAGTTTATTTTTTGAGGGATGAAATCTATTTCTGGCGAAATTCTGAATATAAATGAATTTTTTGCGATGCCCAACACTTGATTTTTATGGTGGCAAATTGATTGTTTACAAAACATTTATAAAAAAGGCTCGCAATTTTCAAAAATGGCAATTTTAAATTATTTCACCAATTTTCCTCCAAAAGTTGACTTTCTTATTTTTTTTTCAGATTTTTAAAATGGTTTCTAACGGTGCAATATCGAGATTCAAATTCAGATCTGCAAAGTTTAAATAATAAAATCATTGTAAAATGTTCGGCAATTTTAAATTATTTCACCAATTTTCCTCCAAAAGTAAACTTTCTTTATTTTTTTTTTCAGATGTTTAAAATGTTTTCTAACGATTCAATATCGAAAATTAAATTTAGATCTGTAAAGTTTAAATAATGAAATCGTTGTAAAATGTTCGGAAACTTGGGGTTCATATAAGATATAAAAATTTCGTAGAAGACCTAGTGAATACGCCACGAATATATTATGCATCGAAACATTGGAAGCGCATAAAAAAATCCCGAAAGCAATCAATACTTGAAGTAGCCCGGGAGAATCATCCGATTGAAAAAAAAATTACTTGTCTCCAGTGAATTATATTTCAGACATTAGAATTTTTTTCTCAGTGTATCTTCTCAGCAGCAGAAAACCGGTAATTCCGTCAATGTCGGGTAATTCTAATCATCGAAACGGCAATTTCACTCCTGACATAACAGTAATCTACGAGGAATAATTCAATCTGCAGAGTGTCATAACGTTCTCCGCCCGATAGACCGCAGGGAGTTTCGGTCGCATCGGCCGTCATTGGTATGTCGTACGTATTCCAGATCCAGATTGTCTGGGAGGCCTCTGCGGCAAGCCATCACGTATCGTTAACACCATACGCGATGGGTCAATTAACTTGACATGTGACCGTACCGAAAGAAATCGTGTTATGTTTAGATTAAACTTGGATATCACATTGAAAAACAGAAAATCTATACCATTCGACGACTATGTATTGCACTGTTGGAAAAAAAATGAAATTTCAGTAAAAAAATGAAAATGAAAAATGAAAATTCAGTAAAATTCCAGAATTTTAATTTTTCTATAAACGAGAATTCCTCAATTTATTTGAATTTCCAATTTAATATGAATATTCAGTGTCAAATTGCATTGAATTTTCAGTGAAATCTTAAATATAGAATTTGCTTGACTCAAATTTTCTAAGTTCTTTTCATTCTATTTTTATTTCCTTCTCATGAAGAGAATCAAACGAAAAAACTTAGAAAATTTGAGCCGAGGAAATTCTATAGAAAATACTTCAATAGAATAATTGAATTCTATTGACTTTTTCTACTGAATACTTTCTACTGAACACTTCAATAGAATCGGTCAAAAACTCATAGAACAGTTCGATAAAAATTCAATAGAATTTCCTAACGAATTCGATAGGTTTTTCTATTAAATTTTTTCGTCTGCGATTTTTGGGCGGAATTCTGATTTTTCAATGACACGATTCCCTGAAATTTCAGTGAAACTTAAACACGATAAAAATTTCCGGAATTAGGCACGGAAAATTTAGACGAAAATTTTCAACAGTTTTCGCAATACTGAGCAATTATTCACGTTCACGGGATAATATTTGATGGAGTAAATGGTAAAGTTAACCGTCCCGGCACTAATTGAATGATTTCTTTTCACGTTTCGTAAATTTTCTCGAGTCAGGGGAGAAAAATTCGCTATTGTTTGCTAATTTTGATGTGATAACACGCAGTTTTTTATTTTGCGTGATATTCGCGTTTCTGTATTTTTAATAGTAATAAGGAAAAATAGAAAAAGAATAAAAGAATTTTCCCGAGTTTAGCTGTATAGTCATCAACTGGCAACTGCTCACCGGTTGTTTTATAACAGTATCCGTGCAGATAATGATACCCTGGGGAACAAACGCATTTTCCACTGCTGCAGGCGCCACCGACAGAGAGATAAGACGCACACTGGTGGTTCTCATCGCAGGCCTCACCGTAGCTATTTGCAACTAAAATATCAAATTCCAAAAAATTGATAATATTTAGGATTAATAATTTTATTTATCTCTGATGAAATACAGAAATTATTGTTTCAACTTTTATAATAAATTTATTTATTTTCTGAATATTTGAAAATCTATCTCATGACCAAAAAATTCGCTTCTCAGAAGTTTAAACAATTTCCATTATTTATTTACAAAGAAGAAGCATAAATCTCTTTATTTAAAATTTTTCTATTAATTTCAGCAATATGTTTGTTGAAAATATTTCAATTACATGACCTTAATAATTCATTCATAAAAAAAAATTTTGTATTATAATCAAATAAATAATTTTATGTCATTCAAATGGGGAATCATCACATGGTAATGAAAACACATATAAAAATTGACTCTAAGTTTGAGTAAAAGCTCTATCACGAGCTATTTTATTTTATTAGATCTATTCATTTGATCTGATAAACTTTATTGAATTCAAATAAAAAAAATTTCCAATAACTTCAATGTAAAGAGCTCCATCAAAATAATATTTATGCTTTAATTTCATGGTCCTTATTCACAATGAACTAGATTAATTGTGACAATATACGTAGGAGCATAAATTAGTACAGGGACGCCACCGCAAGGTGGCGCCCTGCGGAAGTTAGTGTCTCGAAGAAGTGTCAATCTAACAATTCATCACAAAAATTCCTCCAGATACACATCAAACAAAAAAAATTATGCACTTTATTTACCTTTTAAACACGTTGTCATATTTCCACTGAAGACATACCCCCCTCTACATTTACACTGATTTTTCTCACAGACACTATTCACCATGCAATTCACGTCTCTAGAACACTGCAAAGGATATTGAACCTCCCCATTACATCCTAAAAAAATAAAAAAAATACCTCAGTAAAAGGAGGAAATCCCGAGGGAGTGGAGACTTGTGGAATAATTGACAGGTCGCGTGTAACTGTAACAAAGGGAAGAAATCCCGTGGTGCATGTTTCGATAATAACTCAACTTTGTCTATATATGTGTGCATTGAAAAACTAATGGCTCGGAGGAAATAAAATAATGGTTCACAAGAACCTGGATGCGTGATTTGGAATAATTCGTCCGGACGTATGATTGTTGGTCGTTTCGAGGGTAATGTACCGCTGAAAAACGTCAATTTTCACAAATAATAACAATAATAGTGATGATCATAAAAATGTGAGGAAAAGTGGAGAATAACTTCACATTCATCGCTAGATCTTCCAAAATATGTCATTTTCATTTTATCTTTAATTACTTCAAACATTTAGCGACGGGTTGGGCACAACGGACAGTCAGTACGCTCCCTCCCCCCCTCACATAATTTTTTTCTTGTAAAATGTACATAAAAATTAATTAAATAAAAACACTGAATGGAGAGTGGAATAAATTACCATAAAATTGAAAGTTTCCCGAAATCTGTAAGAGAATCAGAACGTGAACGAATATTTTATGAAGACCCATGTCTATGGACTGAACTCTGATCGAGATATCTCATTTTCAGCGGCTCAATGACACTATCTCAGGGTGCAGTATCAAATCGAAGATATCTCGTGAAACACCTGCGCGAGTTATCGCGTGAATACCTCGGAGTGATCGGTGATCTAGTCAGATGGAGTATTTTAAGTACTCTGGGTTTATCACTCGTGGCAAACAAGATAAAAATGGTAAATTGTTTGGATTAATGTAGTCTATTGTGAATGGGTATTGGGAAATTGTAGCATAAATATGACGCCACCTGACGGTGGCGTCCCTGCACTGCTTGATCCTCCGGTTCGACACTATCCAAATTAATCTAGTCCATTGTAAATAACACTTATGAAAATAAAGGCTACACATTATTTTCCTGGGGCTGTTTATCGCATCCTCCACCAATTTTCTCCGCCATCAACAGCGAAAATGTTACCCTTCTCAAATTGAAGAATTGATAACCTTTTTCCTGCAACTCCCCTTCGATAACAAAATGGTCGAAGTACTCGAGCATCCTTAAACCCAACCGCTACAAAATAATAATCACCTAGGAAATAGTAAACGGATTTCCCCTTGCACTTTTATGATACCGCCAAGTGCATTTTATGGTCCAACTCAATTACTCCACCGGGATGTCAGCCAAGACCGGTCGATTTCGGCATTCGTGACTCGGTCGGAGTCTATCGTTCCGCTGCACAAGCACCTGCCTTTATTAGTCCCTCCACACCATACGCCCCAGCTATCTAATCGCTAATTTTCAACGGGTCACACAAGTCACAGCCAGTGATAATTGCACCATTGATAAATCAATGAATCAGTCTCAATTATTGTGGAGATTTTCGCTATCTCCGTTACTCTTTTGACCCCAAGATTCCCGGGGGGTCAGCTTATTGACACTGTGCTGTTGAATATAAAAGCTTCGGTGCATCGTAGGCTGTCAGTTACACCAGAAACATGAAAGTGTCTACTGGCATTAACGGTGAGACTAATTGACATTCGTCAGGAGTATTGCATGACAATTGATAGAACTAAAATCCCAAATGATTTTCAGGATTCAGGACTATTCTAAATATTCATCTCAAGCTGATAATTTGCGATAATACAATTCATTCAATTTTGCATTATTCAATTAATAAAAACAAAAACATGAAAAAACTAATAGTTTTTAAATTTTCGATGTTCGAAACTTCTTGTTCAAAGAATGTTCTTCTTTGTTCGCAGATAAAAAATACGTAGACCTCGAGGGAGGAGGAGATGAACCACTGAAGATTCTATTGTCAAGAGAGAGTAAATCTTCCCGATGTTTCAACCTCATAAAATTCATCTTCTATCTGGAGATCATTCTGTTCATTGGGCTGTTTGGTTTGATGGGGCTGCAGTCCTACGTGACGAAACCCAGGATTTATTCATTGTCATCTACCAATGAAGAGTCTGATGTCTCGAAGAACTTGGATTACGTCAAGAAGATGTCAACTTTGGCGTCGGCAACTGAAGCGGGGCCATCTCGAGAAATGAATTCTGGTGAAGGTACAGAAGACTACAAGAGGCTTCTGCGCGCTGAAATTTCAGAACAGCTGGATCAGAAATTGAAGGAGGCGATAGGGGAACCCCGCGATAGTGAGAGCAAGAAATCAAAGTTCAGTGGTGATGGTGGTAATAGCCACGAGCATCATGATTCCAAAGTGCTTGCGGTGGTGAGAATACTATTACCTGAACTTATGATAAACGCTGGGAATATTGGAGGGGAATTTGGTGGAGATGATCGAAGTGAAAGTGATAGATTCGGAGATGATGATGATAGCCACGAGACTTTTAATTCCAAAGTGCTTCAGGTAGTGAAAATTTTATTGCCTGAGCTTCTGGTGAAATTAAGGAATCGTGGAGAGGAATTTGGTCATGATGAACGAAGTGGAAGTGAATCCCAAACCCAAAGTTTTGGAGATTTGGTTGGAGATATGAGTAAAGAGGAAGGAGTGGTGTCAAGCACTCGGAGGAATCATGATGTTGTCTTCGTTGATCCCCTCTTCCCAAGTTTTGAATCAGATGATCGTGATTATAACGAGGGGAGATTGGATAATAGTGGAAAAGGTGAAATAGTTGGGCCTGAAGAAGGTTCAGAAGCCTTCGAAGACCTTCAGCGCGGACAAATACCTTTATTTGAAGGGATTCATACGACTCCTGATGACCCAAGTCTTCTTGCTGTAGGCGATATCATGAAGAGTGAAGGACGAAGTGGAAGTGAATTCCAAGCCCAAAATGTTGGAGATTTGGTTGGAGATGTGAGTAAAGAAGAAGAAGTGTTCCCGAGTTTTAAATCAGAAGATCCTGACTATAACGAGGGGAAACTGGATAATAGTGGAAAAGGTGAAATAGTTGAGGCTGAAGAAGGTTCAGAAGCCTTCGGAGACCTTCAGCGCGGACAAATGACTTCATTTGAAGGGATTCATAAGACTCCTGAGGACCCAAGTCTTCTTTCTCTAGTCGATCTCACGAAGAAGAGTGAAGGAGACTTAGAATCATCTGCACCATCGGATGTTCCGCTGCAATCTGTGAATATTGGCGAGGAATATGGTCGTGATGAACGAAGTGGAAGTGAATCCCAAGCCCAAAGTTTTGGAGATTTGGTTGGAGATGGGAGTACAGAGGAAGGAGTGGTGTCAAGCACTCGGAGGAAGCGTGATGTCTTCGTTGATCCTCTCTTCCCAAGTTCTGAATTAGAAGATCCCGACTGTAGCGAGGGGAGATCGGATAATAGTGGAAATAGTGAAACAGTTGGGGCTGAAGAAGGTTCAGAAGCACTTGGAGACCTTCATACGATTCCTGATGACCCAAGTCTTCTTGCTTCAGTAGACGACACGAAAGTTACTGAAGAAGCTGAGGTGCCAATTCCCCAACGAAATACTAAACAGCTGACGGGGAATTCCCCTCAGGTGAATGTTGATGCAATAGAGCCCAATGAAGGAATTAAAACTAAACTTCCGGAAGATAGTATTGAAGTCCCTTTAGAGGACCTGAAACTCAACGAAAAGTCCGATCGCGATGATGCAAATTTCGTAGTTGTAGTCGATCCACTCGAGATCAGTGACGAGTATGACGGCGAGTATGATGTACCCAGGAGAGCGTGTGGTAACAACAAAATTATGGTTGACAAAATTGGCGCCCTTCGAACGTTACTACCGGAGCACTGGTCGGGCTGTGTTGATGCTGGCTCTGTACTCAAGGCTATCTTCAAACACCCCAATGCGTGGAGCGCTTTCGAGCGCTATTTTTCTCAGAGAGCGGGGAATCCCCGTGATACCTGGGCGGGAGTTTGATATTTCTTGTTAGAACAGGGCAATAGGTTCTAGTGTTCGGAGCAAAGTCGTTACGGTTTGAATAAAAAACTGGTGATTCGATTCCAGAAGAAATATTTGTAAAATGTAGCAGTAAATATTACTTATTTATCGGTGAAAAATGTTCTTGAAATGAAAAGGTGAGTTTTTAAAGCAAGTTCAGGGTTAGTGAACTCTAATTCAACGCTGATTGAGAAATGAGTTGTCAATTAAATCGAGAGACAATTATGTATTTTAAAGATGTTTCAAAAAATGCATGATAAATTTTAAAACAGGAGAAATGTAAATTTAAAACTGCAAATTTTTTCAATTTAAAAATCAACACTTTTTAAATAAAAGAACTGAGATCATAGGTTTCAGCAAAATTATAGACATAATTTTTGGAAAAAGTGGAGAATTTCATACATTCGTAAAATTCAGAGATTTTTTTCTGGAAACAACTTTTTTTCTCCTACATATTATTTATTCACGTCATCGACTCATGAGTTGAGCATTCACGTTTGTTCATTCATAGTTTCTAAGTGTTTCTCTGTATCGTAGTTGTTATTTTGATAATTTGTGAAGATAGAATATATACTTGAATGATAGAATAATGATGATTCATCTCTTATCGTCGATTGCAGAAATCATCTGGAGGCTGAGAGCTTGTGCCTCAATTCATTCCATTGAATTCCATAAATTATTCATGAAAAATATCGAACAATCTTATTCCTCAAATCAGAGGAAATCCCTTCATTATAGCACTGTCAAAACAGTAATTAATTTAATTACTTCATCATTTTTTCATTATCACGAAAAAAAGAAGCCATGAAAATCCCACACATGGGAGTGACGAGTTGAGCCGAGAGAGTGAAAAAAACTCGCATGAGGAGAAGCCATCCCAGAGCATGGAGAAAACAATTACGACGATAAGGGTATTTTAATGGTCGCTCCAATTATAAAACTTTTCAGTTTCGCGTGATCGACACACAAGCGTTATAATTCCCCCCGAATCCGCGAAATTTCTCATTCCACACTTAGTCACATCAGGGACTTCCCCCGCAATCAGCGCCCAGGATCACCTGAACAGCTCGACGCCGCATTCTCACCTCGCCATATCTTCGTGATTAATACCGACGAACTTTTTTCCAACAACTAGGCAAATTCTTCGTTTCAGTCAAATAAATTTCATTCGAAAAAAATATATGGGATTTTTGTTTGTGTTTTTATGAGAAGTATTTCGTGAATATGAAATGGGGAAACTATTTTAAATTCGATACGATGATAATACTATTTGAAATGGAGAGTTAAATTTGACTATGCCGAGCAATCACATGATATTTATTTTTTATTTTTAGGGGTGTTTACTAACTTTTTTAATGAGAAAAAAAAATGAAGTGGAAAAAACTTGAAAAATTCGTGTCGATAAATTTTTGTAGGAAAAGTCTTAATAGAATAAGTTGTATAGAAACATGAATATTCGGACTAAGTATTTTAACTATTGGATATTTAAAAGAAAGCTTTCTCTTAAAATTTCAAAGGTCTGAAAATGATTTTCACAATTAAAAATTTTTAAAAATTCTCAATTGAAGCTTTCTGAAGATCTCAAGTCAAGACATTTGAATGTTTCAAGTTAAAAATGAATAAATAATCCTCAAAATAAACCTTTTATTTCAATTATCGGGAATTCTTCAATCAAATTACCCAAAAACCACTGGAAGTTTAACCCAAATCCCGCAAAATTTCCCACGGAACTCTTGCATTTTCTGGGATGATTTTTCCGCGCGTGAAATGTTGTGCGTGAAAGAATGCCATTCTACTGAACTGCGTCACATCTCCGCGTATAATTGTGCCTTCCCAAGATCCATGTAAAATCGCCGCGAATCGAATTAACCTTTTCCCTCACAAAATATCGTTGAAGCGCAAGGACACAAGAATAAAATAAAGCAGAGCAACCAAATGTTTAGGTCATACCGTCAAGGGTTGCGCCAGTGGGGTGGCAGCACGTGAAAACAAAGAGGTGGGGTGCCTCCTCCAAGAGCGCTTAAAAGACCTTCCCGTGGTGCCTCAACACGCAGTCCTTAAGACACACTCAGTGGTGATAAATCACAGCAGGAATTGTTCAAAATCTACCCTGTGCTACCGTTCAATACCCAAAATTCGGCCACTGAATTCCGAAAAATAATCAAGTTTGTGATCAAGATCCGTTGGACATTAATCATTCGAGTTGGTATGAACCGTGTCGTTATGATGAATATGGTGGTGCCACTGGGGGTAATGCTGATGATATTTTTACCCATGTCCACGAGCGCTCTCACCACTTTCGGCAAGACAACTTCACAGAATCAAACTCCTCCACCTCCTATTCCGGGTATGTAATGCGTGAATAACGGTTTTTTTTATTTTTCATGGAGAAAAAAATTTCTTGGACGTTTGAACAGAATATTGATAGATTCTGGAAACGGGCCGTCTTAAGGGGCATCATTCGTTGATTCAATACTGAATTGTTCGGAATTTTTATCATTTTTGGACTTGAATCCAAAACAATTTCGGTAAAATCAGTAGTAAAAAATAATGTAACATTTTTCCGTCACGCGTTACGATTTTGCGTGACGCCTGACCCTCAGACATGTTTTTGCGTTGCAACTAACGTTTTGGCGACACGTGTTACGTTTTTGCGTCACGATTGACCATTAAAAAAAAATTTTAACCGATTTTTTTTTCTTCTTCGGGATTTTTTGTCAATAGTAAAATTGATGTAACGTTTTTGCGACACTTGTTACGTTTTCGCGTCACGTTTGACTATTTTTTGAAAATAAATTCAAACAGATTGGAATTGACTTGAGAAAAAAACAATAGAAAATAATTTCGAACTAATTGGAATTAAATTCAAACAGATTTTCGTTTATTGTTGGAATTTTCTATTTTTTTTAAAATCAGTTGTCTCACGATACTTAAAAAAAATGTTCTAAATTCGTTGAATGACCGCTTAAAAATTGTTTCGATGTTCCTTTGAGCAAGTTCGAAGCTGAAAACGATAGTAAAAATCGTTGTTTTGATTTGTAGAATAATTTTTCCAAATTTCGAATTTTTTCTAAAATTTCCCTAAAAGTGAATTTTCCGACGGTTTCTTCAGTTCATTCTTCCAATAACATTTTATCAACTTTCAAGATACCTACCACGATTGATTAACGAAGCAATATAATTCAATTAAACAAGATAATATAAAACCATAAATGATATACAACAGAAGAAAATTATGTGCAAAAGCCCATTCTCACTCGTTTTCTCTAGAAAATTTTGAGTATTAATTTTCATGTTGGGAACTTCGGTTTCTAGAATTTAGAAAAAATCGTTGCGGAATCAAGAAATTTTTTTCCTCCGTATCCCCATAATTCACAGTGTGTGAATTTATTGGAGGTGCTGAACTAATGAAATCCATTTCTATAACATGGAATTGGTCAGAGACTATTCTCTCATTCTAGCTGACTACCTAATACAGAATAACTCGGCTTTTGGTCGTTTAACTAGCATGGGACGAAGTGGTGGGAGACCTGGCATGAAGACGGGATACTTAGGACATAGCTGTAAATAGATTGCACGAAATCATGCACAAATGGAGATTGCACTTATGTGTATGTTCAGTGGGGCTGAATGGAGTTATGAAGTTTGGGAGGTTTTGGGCTAATTTTATTTCAATTTACGATTTCTTCATCTAAATTCGAGATGTCTCGGTTCAGAAATAAATTATTTAGCTGTACTTATCGGGATTTCCGCCTATATTCGAGACATTTTGGCCTTAATTTCGGCTAATTTGGGTTAAATGTCAAATTTTGTGGGCAAATTTCAAGATAATTTGGCGTAAATATGAAGCATTCAGCGTTATATTTAAGGATTTCGGCCTGAATTGGAAACATTTTAGCCTAAATTTGGGCTAATTTGGCCCAAATGACGAATGTTGAGGTCTAATTTGATTTAAAATTACGAGGTCTTGGTCTAAATTTAAGATGTTTTAGTTCAAACATAATTGATGTAGCTATGCTTTTCGGGATTTCGGCTTGTATTCGCGACATTTTAGCCTTAATTTGGGCTAAATTTAAATGGAGAAAATTTAGGCTAAATTTTGGGGTTAATTTTGCTTAAATTTCAAATATTAAGGTCGGAATTCAAAATATTTTGGTTCAAATATGAATGATTCAGCGTTGAATTTGAAAAATTCGCTCCAAATTCAACATCGTTTAGCTTAAATTTGAGCTAAATTGGCCTAAAGGTCAGATGTTGTTAGAATTCAAGATATTTTGATTCAAATATTAATGATTCAGCGTTAAATTTGGGGATACCGGCATAAATTAGAGACATTTAGCCAAAATTTCGGGGATTAAAGAAGTTGAAGACATTGCCACCTACATTTCGGAAAATTTAGTCGGCATTAATGATATTTTGATTTGAATTTCAACAATTTGAATTAAATTTTAGCATTTGAGCCCAATCTGAGCCATTTTTCCGAAATTTCACGAAATTCCTTCCTGATTTTGGATAATTCTGGCCCAAAATTGAGGGTTTTCGTCTAATTTCCACTGATTGAAGCCAAAATTTATAATTGAAATTGATATTTTTATTTATATAATTAATCAGCCTACTAATATAGATTAAAATTGAAGCCAAAGCCAACAAAATAAATAAATTCAAAACTTTGCTAGAATTTTTACGTGAATTTAAACAGTTTTGAGCAAAAATTTGAGACCCTCAAAATCAGCGCAAGACTGTCCCACTTCAACAATTCTTCCAAGAAATATTACACATCTTGAAAGTCCATTCTGCCCCACCTCACCAGCCCTGCTACAATTTCGTTATTTTTATTCCGAAAAAAGCGGAAAAAAATTCATTATTTTTTTTCTCAGTTTCGGAGGAATGATTTTTTTAAGTGTAAATATAACACAACGTCTTGGGTGGAATATCGCGTGATTACCCGCCACGTGTGTGTACAAGGTTGGAGATGGGAAAGCGATAGGGTGGATTCACGGAGAGCGTGGAGGAAATTACAAAGTAAGAATACGAGGCAGTGGGCAAATGTATTTGGCGGGAGGTGAGGAGGAATGAGGGAGAGGGCAGGAGGGGAGCTATGAAAAATTTTGTTCGATCGATCAAAGCACCATTGTACTGTTATATGGAGAATCAGATTTAAGCACAGCGCACGAATGTTGCCCGTGACGTAACGGCATGTGTTGTTTGTGATGTACAATCGTCGTGAATTTTTCACAATCAGAAACACGGGGAGAGAAGAACAGTATTTTTATTCAGCGCGGGGTTATCGTATCGTTGATGCGAGAGTCAAGGTCATGGGGAAGAAAGTTATTTTTGGAGGGAGATTGTTTTAATCGAACAAAAATAAATTGGTCGAATTGAAAATGATGAGAAAATTTAATGGAAAAGGCGAATATTTGGTGGGAAACAGTTGATCGACTTTGAATTTTTTTATGGATTATTCGAAAATATCGAAATTTATGGACTTTCTTCAGTAGTTTTCTAATTTTCAATAGAATTCTCGTTGATTTCTAGGGGAATTTTTGTCATAAAAATTATGAAAGAATCTAATTGAAAATTTGAGACGTTCGTTCCGAAATTCTTTTTGTTTTTTATTAGATATTTATTGAAAAAATAATGGAAATTGGATTTCTGATCCAAGTTCCATGATTTATTTTGAAATTTATGTATCAATACTCTTTAATTGCGCAAGAATTATTCGATTTAATTGAGAATGATGGGAAAATTTAATAGAAAAACGAAAAATGAAATTTCAATTATTAGAAATTTTCTTAATTTGAAAGACTCTATTTCTTATTTCTGCTGATTTCTAGTGAAAAATTATGACACCTTGCTATGCAATTTTTTAATGAATATTTGAATAAACAATGTCCATAGATTTTGATTTTTTTATGTAAATTATTCTCTTGTAATTTTTTCTGTGAAAATTCTTGGACATGAGTATTTTTTGCTGTTTTTCATTGAAAAAATAACAATTCAAGTCCAAAAATTGTAATAAAAAAAATCCTCGCCGAATAAATTAATTTTTTTACATAAAATATTTATTGAAATTGGATTTTTAATACAATTCTAATAAAACTGCAATAGAATTTCAAAAGTACAATATTGAATGTCTCAAGTCAACAATTCATAATTATTCTTAAAATCACGAACGTCGTGAAATAAAAAATAGAATATTTAAATTCTCAAATAAAAAAACTGATAATTTCGAATGAAGTAAAAAAATAAAATAAATTACTATAGAAAAATATTATTAAATTGAAAATAACTTTACTCTTAAATCTTGAATGTAAAAATTATGGGATTTATAATTTTCAATTTTTTTTAATGAATAAAAATACATGAACCAGGCAAAATTAAGAACGAAAAAAATGATTTTAAGAAAAACTTCAAATAGTTAAAAAAAAACTCCGAATAATTCAAAATTAAATGAAAACAAAATGAAAATCGCATTCTCAACTGGAGAATTATTTACTCTCAATGTACATGCCGTTGCTTCTACTCTGAGAATAATGAAAAATCATTTGCTATTGGCATGAATTACAACTGAACCATTACGAGCGAAAATAGCACATTGGAACGAGCCTAATGCCTGAATCGATCCCGACCGAATGGTACACAGAGATAAAATGAAAGGGCATGATTTCAAATTACAGTTGGAGTGGCTAAATCCTGCAAGATTGAGTCAGATTGTAGTGGGATCGGGAATACGAGTTGTGTATCCGATCCGAAGGATGGAAAGACCAAGTGCCTCTGCAGTGATCTCACAGCGCCTTACAATGGCGCATGTCTCCACAAGCGTAAGTCCTTATTCCGTGGAATCTAACGAATTGTTCAGTTGAAATCGACAGTTAATACATTTTTACATAAAAATAAATTAATAGAAAAACCTAACGGTTTTAAAAATATTTTTCATTGAATCTGTACAAGAATTCTATTAAAATTTAATTGAAATATTTTTTGCCTCGATTTTCAAATAGATTTTTTATAGTAAGAGTCAATAGATTTTTATTTATATTTCAAAATCTAAGGGAGATAGCCAAATTTTTCTCATAACCTTTTTAGTAGTACTCAATTCGCTCTACAAAAAAGGTTATTATAAAAATTTCGCTATCTCCCTTAAATTCGGAAATATTCCTTGAAAACTCAACTGAAGACTAAATTGACTTAGACCGTTTGACCACTTCGTTACTGAATTATAGCAATTAATTAAACTTGTGGAAATATTGGGGTTCACAACGATATCTACGATGAAATACGGTGGAATTTTGCTGAGAAATAATCGAAAATAATAGCCCAGCAAAATTAATTAGATTTTGTTTTTGGTTCATAATCTCTTCGAGTCGAAGTTGCATACCTGGGCTTCAACTGGGTCATCAACAACTTGATCGCATCCTCAGGTCGCGGGGAATAATTAATCAACAATGTTGATACGACCCTGAAGAACACTATTTCTAAAATAGCTTCGGAAGATCGTGGGGGACTGTAAATTATTGGATTTGGGGTGAATCGCGCCCCCTTCGACAGTTAAAAATACGAAAATCAAGATAACATTCCAGAGGCCATTACCATCTACTATGAGCTGAGTTAATATAACGCCCTCATCGTAAACAAAATCTTGAATTATTTCCAGGAACTAAATATTAAATTAACTTCGTAATGAACAGAATTTATGAATAGAATATCATAACACGCATGATTAGACGTAATAAAATATTTGGGGCATTCCTTACGAAATTTTATTCGTTTTTTGTTGAATGTTTACTGAACATTTATCGGAAATTTGATTTGTCGTTCCCTGATTCCTGGTGTCATTTATCATTTATAATTTTGTTCTTCGCTTTTTCGTTGTAATTGTTATATTTTATAAGGGTAATGCAGCAGATGTTTATAATATTTTCCAATGGAACTTATTCTGTTGCGTTTTTTAAATTTAATTTTCAAGTTTGTCATGAGAAACTAGTAAATACGGGAAAAACTTCGAAAATTCATGTCTAAAAATTTCTATAAATTTTTTAAGAGAATAATTCATATAAAAAAATAAAAACCTATTGAATTTTTTCGCAAATTTCTAATTTTCAATAAATTATGATAGAATTTCTCATGAGAAACGAGAAAATACCGCGGAAAACAGTAAAATACTCATGTTTACAAATTTCTATAGAATAAAGTTAAAGAGAATAATTTATATTAAAAAATTAGAACCGATGGATTTTTTTCAGTGGTTTTCCAATTTTTCAATAGAATTTTAATAGAATTCCGACGGAATTTTCATAGAATTTCCAACTAAATTCAATAGAATTTCTCATGAAAAGTGTTAGGTTTTTATAATTTTTTTATTTGAAACAAAATAAATTTGACATTTTTCTATAAAAAATGTTGGGCATGGATTTCTTGAGCTACCATTCTCAAATTTTGTCACGAGAAACAAGAAAATACAGCGGAAAAAACGTGGAAAATTCATGTCTAAAAATTTCTATAGAAAAAATTTTAAGAGAATAAATTTACATAGAAAATTCGTACCTGTTGGCTTCATTCAGTGATTCTCTAATTTTTCAATAGAATTATAATATTAGAATTATAATGAATTAAATAGAGTTGATCCATAACAATTAATTCAATAGAAATTCTTAAAATTACGTTTTGATTATTTTTTTTACCAATGCGTCTCATCGAAATAAAACATTTGACCCCACACCATCGATTTCATTTCCCCAAACCCCATGAAACACTCCAAGGTCATCCAGGTGATGAAAGGTCGAGGCCACAACCCAGGAAAATGGGGAAAATCCTAATTGTAGCTGATAGTACCTTTTTTTTTCTCCTGCGGGTATAATTAGCATAAAATTAACTCTGCGTAAGTGCAGTCCAATGGCTGTGGTTCATTTGGTTATAGTTACACGGTATATTTTTATCTATGTAAATGACCCGGAGGCTTTGAAAATATTCCTGACAAATGACCCAGTCGAGGTCAGATATGTTGAACTGGCGACGTACATGCTTATGTCGGTCTGCTGTACACATTCTCGGGGTACAATTTTGTTTTGTCGGTGCACAGAAGCAATTTTAGGGTTGCGTGATGAATTGTAATAATGGGGAACGAGGAATTGTGAGGAATTACTGGGACTATTCAATTCCAGTGTTATTGGCGGGTTGAATCAATTTTTAGGATTTGTTTTTTGTTGTGAGAAAGATTTTTAAATTTATCTTGGGAAAATGTTATTCTTGGGGATAGTGGAATAATATAAAAAAATTATTTCAATATGAAAAAATCGCCTTTCAATATAAAAAAACACAGAGAATAATTTTTTATTTACGCTGTAACGTCATATGAATTGATACTGATGGACCCTGACTATCCCTTGGGTCAATGATTAATTTTTTTTAATGGACTTTCGAAAAAATTATTTATTGACAGAAGAGAATTTTTTTCTCACTCGATATTCTTCTCCCTTTCAGCTGTCCACTCTCCGTGCAAGAACGATCAAGAATGCGGTCCGGGTGCCCACTGCGCGCAAGGGAATAGCACGACGCATGGGAAGACGTGTCAATGCCAATATGGGTACTACGAGGAGAACATGAGATGCAACGGTAATATCCCCTGACCCTTTCACGATATCAAACATTCACATGTGAAATATTGAATATAAAAACGTTTTCTCTGGAATATTCTACTGAAACTATAAGAATTCCATCGAAATGTGATTAGAATTCTGTGGAAAATATTATAGAAATTTTTTTGAAAAAATTCTATCAGTTTTTCGCGCTCATTTCAGTTGAAAATTATGCAATTTTGCCGAAAAATTTTGCAATAGATATTTCATAGAAAAAATTAACTTCATTATTATTTCTCTATTTAATTATTCTCTGCAGATTTTTTTTGTAGAAATGCGAATTAGTTTTTTATAGAAAATAAATAAATTGTTTATGATTTCTCTAGTTAATTATTCTATTTAGATTTTTTTATCGAAATGTCTTCAATAGCAATTTTTTTGGCAATTTAGTTCAATAAGTTAATAAAAATGGGGAAAATTCAGGTGAATATTCTCTTAAAATGCAAATTATTTAAAAATTCAACTCTATTTCATTCAAAATATTTACGTTGCATAAAAAATTCAAGTCAATTGAGGAAATTCTATTTAATTTTCAATTAAAGCCCTTTGAATTCACATGAATTTCCATCGAAAAACTGGTTTTTTCAATCTTGCGATCCATTAATACTTCAACAATCCTCCAATTTCCATTTGTTTATGTTTATATTTCAGGAACCCTGTCATCGCTGCAAAGTTCCTCAGTCCTAGTCCTCCTATTCAGCCTCATACTCCTAAGGAACCTTAGTTCTTCATAATTCTACGAAAATTAGTAATGAATAAGAACCATCATCAGTAGCGAACTGACGAAACGAGATGAGTCAGCCCAAAAAATCGTGAGATCCAAAGAAAATACCGAATTTCAACGGGAAAATTCTGCTGTTTTCCTTGGATCCGGGCACATTAATCGAAAACAGAACAGTTGAGTCGACTCATCCCGTTTCCCCTCTTCGCAACTGATTCTTAACGCTCTGAGAATCAACCGCTGCGCAGAAGACTGCGGCATGATGCAAAGAGAACCGAGAGTACAATTGAATCTACATTTGAAATTCTATGGATTATCAATCAATAATTTCATCGATCTACTCATGCGGAGCTCCTTTATTTCCAATGCTTGAGCTTAGCATAAATTATTCAACTTCATTTGGAAGATCTGGAGAGTTTGTGTGACATTTAAGTCGTATTGCTTTCTTTCCTTGAATTATCGATATCAATTTTGCATCTACATTCATTCATAAAAGATGTTTCATATTTTACGTATCGAAGTTCTTAGAGCTGTGGAATTTTGTAATATTTGTATATTATTATACATATAGCTTAAGTCACATTTTCAGCGTTTTCGAGTAAGAAGGATATTCTGTGCACCAATAAAACTCAATAAAACTCATTAAATAGCTTTATTTCTTTTTGAATACTACATTTGTCACTGATTGGCCGACTCTACCACCGAACTTCATGGCGGGGGCTTCGATCGTAAGTACGACATCAAAATCTGAAATGAGAAAAGATATACAGAACTCGAAACGATAGCAAAAATTGAATTTTTGCGTCCAAATGGTTTTTAATTGTTAATGTTTACTTTTCTTCTAATCTTCTAATTTTTCCTGGAAATTATGTAGAATATTATGAAATGTGAACATGTGATACACATTTATAATTTCAAATTATTTTATAAATTTCAACAGAAAAAAGACTAAAATTGAAGTTAAAACTCGAAATATTTTTACATCACTAGATTTTTTTTGTAATTCATTAAATACCTCAACTTATTAAAACATTTTGTTTTTCTCAGTCCAAATGCTAGATTTTGAATTATTAATCTTTACTTTTCTTCTAATTTTCAAATCTTTCCTGAAAAATATGTAGAATATTATAAAATGTGAACATATGTTGCAAATTATTTTATAAATTTCAACAGAAAAAGGAGTAAAATTGAGGTTAAAACTCGAAATATTTTTACATCACTAGATTTTTTTTGTAATTTATTAAATACCTCAACTTATTAAAATATTTTGTTTCTCTCAGTATACAGTATCGATAAAATAGTTTACCGAAGTCACTAGAAAATTGGATAAAGCCTGGAGATACACCTCGAAATAGAATTTCATGTGAGATCCCAATTTATATTCCGGTTGCTTCAAAAACGCTGAATAGACTTGGGACATGAAATTCTGGCGTCTTATAACGAATGCAACCTGACATTACAATATGACGAGCGCAAAAGTCGGTCCTATTCACCGGTATTCTGCAGCCATCGAGCGGGGAATTTCGGTTCTAGAAGATTCGTGCCATTTTATGACGAAAATGAGAAAAATTCGCGTGCATGTATATTCCATTCTCATGCAGAGTTATATCACAAATTATCAATGGAAGAGGATTGACAATTATAGAAAAAATGTATTATATTTGATATCCGTCAGTTACAATAATTTAATAATTTAATAAGCTCTATTCGTTGATGCCAATTAGAATTCAATTGTTCATACAGATTCGAAAAAACTGATATTTTTCCAAAAATCGATTTTTCAACGATCACTCAAAAAATTGTCATCAAAATGGAATTAGTCGTGGCTCAAAAAATTGATAACAATACCCTCTTGATTCTATCAGAATACGATGGGGGTCGCACAATTCGTTGTTGAGTTACAGCCATTCTTTATGCGATTTGAAAGAGAAAATCGGTTTTTTCATGATTACTGAAAGAATCATCGGTAATATCAATTAAATCAGGGCTTAAAAAGTATATTTCAATGCCTTCTTAATCAAGTTGAAAAATTGTGAGAACAGCATCATTGCTTATCAAGTTACACAATAACTAACTTCCCGACTAACTTCCGACAGAACCTGGGTTAAACTCTGGCTAAATCCTGACTAAACCCTGACTAAATCCCGGCTCTACACTGATTAAACCTTGATTGAGCCTTGATTAAACCCGGACTGAAAACGAATTCGAGTCTTGAGAGGGTCTGAATGTAGAATTATTTGACAGAACGAAATAATACGCAAAATTTTGATGACATTTCAATCGATGATAGTACTATGACATGAAAAAATAGAAGAAGAGAATAGTGAAATAAGAATTTCAAAAAAGAGAACCCATTCGGAGGCAAATTGCTAATTTATTAGCCACAATAACTATACTCATTTATAAACATGTAGCATTTTCCACTTGTTTTCATTTCATAACTTGCATTAATATTTGAGTGAATAAATCATCTGCACAACGAAACTCACAGTTAATGAAATGATTCATCAACTCGGCCTCCGTCCAGTTGCAAGAGGACAGCACCAGATACCCATCAGCCCCAAGAATCCTGTGTACATTCTCCACATACTTCTTCCTCTTCTCCAAGGAGTCATCGGGATTCAGACTAATTGCATCATAAGTCCCTTTATCATGAATGAGTCTGAACTCATACAGAAATAAATCGTCATCAGGATTCAGCACATCGCAGACCATCAACTGGACCTTGCAGGGATCGACCTGATTGTCCGCCAGGACCGACCTCGCCAGGTTAATCGAACTGGGGGCATAATCGACCCCCACCAGGTCCGTAAAACCTTCCCTAGCTAATTGAACTAGTGTCCAACCATTGCCACACCCAATGTCCACTATCTTGTCTGTTCTCGAGAGACCCAAATCCCCACTTATGCACCTGTTAAACCCAGAATTTTCGATAATGTGGAGAATAGAACAAAAAATTCGTTTGTAATTTCCAGAATAAAATGTCTGGGATAATGAAATTAAATTAACCGACGGATATTGGTGAAAATAAATTGGTGTAATTACTTGACCACTTTCAGGGCATTATTTTTACCGAACCAGACCTCTCCGACGTCCCCGTGATCCTCGAAATTATCGATTTCCTCGGAATATATTCTTTCCCAGCTAGAAAATTAAGGGAAAACCCATTTTCATTTAAAATGAATTCCAAAATAGCTAGATATTTTTTTCGGGGGACAAAAAAATATTCCTGATTCTAGCTGTAATTATTATTACAAGTTCATTATTTTGGGCGAGTGAATACTATCGATTTGTTTTTGCTGTTAAAAGTGAAAGGAAGTAGTATTGACTATTTTATTTTACTTCATGAAGTTATTGATAATTATTGAAATTGTTTAATAATTTCAATAATCATAAAAAACTTCATGATAAGATGAATTTGATAAATTTTATCAAATATTGTTGTGAATGGAAGAGGAAACTATTTCAATATATTTCAGAAGATTTTCGTCAATTATTTATTCGAAATAGAATTTTTGGGAATCAAAGTGTTTTAATACTATTTTACTAATTATATGCAGAGACTTTAAAATAACGAATTTTCATGTTTGGGTTGAAGAATCACTCGATATTTTTGTTGAGAAACAAAAAAATACTTTTGATATTTCATGTGATTTCGCAGGATATGATATTAATTGGAATTATTATTCCAAGTTTATTATTTTGTTTATATTATTATAATTCTTCCCCCATTTTAATTCCAGTCAACAATAACCGATGATTAATATTTATTGTTGTCCATTAATAAATAAAATAAAACCCTTTAATATGGTTGTTTCTCAAAAAACATTTGATGTTTGAATATTCATATTTTATCGAATGGAAAAATACCAATTTCCAATAAAAAAAATATTATTGTATTTCCAATAAACATATTGCACAAAATTCCCCTCAACAATTCAATTATCAATTCCTTTTATTCATTTCCTAAACAAAATCCTCTCATTATTTCGTTCGCGACTCAGTTCTATCAAAATAATTTCAACAAAATATCGAAAATCAACTCGTTTTCCTCAATTATTCATCAACAATAAAAAATAAACAAGTGTCACTCACTAATCCTTAGTCCCCAGCTCCGAAGGATTCAACTCTTGCTCCAATTCTTCCCCATTTTAATTCAAGACAACAATAACTGATTATTAATATCTATTGTTGCCCATTAATAATTAAAATAAAACCCTTCAATATGGTTTATTGTTTCTCAATGATTCCTCAAAAATCTCTTGTTGTTTGAATATTCTATCGAATGGAAAAATGCCAATTTCCAATAAAAAAAACATTATTGTATTTCCAATAAACATATTACACAAAATTCCCCTCAACAATTCAATTATCAATTCCTTTTATTCATTTCCTAAACAAAATCCTCTCATTATTTCGTTCTCGACTCAGTTCTATCAAAATAATTTCAACAAAATATCGAAAATCAACTCGTTTTCCTCAATTATTCATCAACAATAAAAAATAAACAAGTGTCACTCACTAATCCTTAGTCCCCAGCTCCAAAGGATTCAACTCTTGCTCCAATTCTTCCCCATTTTAATTCAAGACAACAATAACTGATTATTAATATCTATTGTTGCCCATTAATAATTAAAATAAAACCCTTCAATATGGTTTATTGTTTCTCAATGATTCCTCAAAAATCTCTTGTTGTTTGAATATTCTATCGAATGGAAAAATGCCAATTTCCAATAAAAAAAACATTATTGTATTTCCAATAAACATATTACACAAAATTCCCCTCAACAATTCAATTATCAATTCCTTTTATTCATTTCCTAAACAAAATCCTCTCATTATTTCGTTCTCGACTCAGTTCTATCAAAATAATTTCAACAAAATATCGAAAATCAACTCGTTCTCCTCAATTATTCATCAACAATAAAAAATAAACAAATGTCACTCACTAATCCTTAGTCCCCAGCTCCGAAGGATTCAACTCTTGCTCCAATTCTTCCCCCATCTCAATTCCAGACAACAACAACTGCTGATTAATTCTTATTTTTAAACATTAACGAACAAAACCGGACACTTGTAAATAATGAAATCAAACCACGTGCTTCATTATCTCTCGTGCGACTTTTGGAGCAAAAACACCTCGCTTTCCACGACTCCAACACCCAAACATAACCTTCACGACACCGACAGCCAGTCGATCAGCTGTTCCACTCCCCAAACAGTGGACTGTTGTAAACTACTCCACTTCCTCATTATCACTGCTCCGGTTTTCGAATAAAAAAGAGAGTGAGATGGTGATCACAATCCGCTGCACCACAGGTGCATCAACGCTCTCAAAAATGGGGGTTTCACCCATAACTAGTGTGTTTTCTCCACGTAAGTAACTCCATTTACTCCGGATGCGCTGAGACACTTTGGGTTTTGACTGGTGCATTATCGAAAACATGATATTGCAATTATTGATGGTTCGTGTGACATGCAGGCTCTGCGAACCCACTGAGTCTGAATATTCGATCGCTGTCTGCTGTCGCTCAGCAGAAACTGCAGAATGAAGCCAGACCCAGGACTGGTATTTTGATGCTGAACATGGGGGGTCCTAAAACAACCGACAAAGTTGGGGAATATTTACACAGGATTATGACGGATCGAGACATGATGCAGTTGCCAATGCAGAGGTATGGCATATTTATTACTGCGAGGGGAAGGAAATTGAAAAGGGGGGCAAAAGAGACTTTTTAAATTTTTTATGGCTTTTGATTTTGGAGCGGTTGGGGTACAATGGACACTTGACTTTTTTTAAAATGCTAATGACGGGTTGAAATGGTGATAAAATTTGAGGTTTTTTTTTCATTGCAAAGGACAATTCTTTCCCTTTGTGATGAGCCTAAACTGAGCGATATTGATGAATTTGTTTCTCGGTTATGAGTAATTCACACAAAAGTCTAAAGTGTCCATTTTACCCCACTCTCCCCTAAGTATACGATTGGGATGGCGCAGGCCTCATTTTAAGATTATCAAAGTATTTTTTTAATTAACATAAAAATATTGAAGTTGACTCTGAAAAATCCTGAAGTACGTCATATTTATTAACGCAGAGAATAATTAAAAAGCATAAAATAATTAAAATGCAGAGAATAATTAAATTTAAAAAAATGAAATTTTTGAAAATTATTCTGTAAATCATGACAACATTATTGCAGTCACCTCCATCGTTCGACAAATTCAGGACATTTTTTTAATTGAAATTAAATTAATTAAATTTAATTGATAAATTAATTAATTAAATTTTTTTTTCAATACAAAGGACTATTTTTCCCCTTTGTGATGAGCCTAAACTGAGTTTTATTGATACATTTGTTTCTGAGTTATGAATAATTTTAAAAAAGTCTAAAGTGTCCATTTTACCCTACCCTCCCCTATGAATTAAATTTTAATCAAAGTCAGTGCCCCATCATTTCCATTAATGAAATAAAAATACTTCACGATATTCCAACCAGTAACAAATATTCCAATCAACAACGTAAACTACGATTTCCCTCGAATCAAGTTTAATTACTTCCTTTTATCATCCTACTAACAAAAAAAATAAAATGCATTTCATGGATGTTGATCCCTTCCCTTTTATGTTCAGTCGCCTGGGCCCTTGGATCGCCAGGAGAAGAACACCTGAGGTCCAGAAGAAGTACGCAGAGATTGGCGGAGGCTCGCCAATTTTAAAGTGGACTAATCTGCAGGGAGAACTCCTCTGCAAACAATTAGACAGAGTGTCCCCCGAGACCGCTCCGCACAAGCACTACGTTGCTTTTCGTTATGTTGATCCTCTCACCGAGGAAGCTCTCCAACAAATAGAAGAGTAAATTGTTTTATTCGCCCATTGTTTTCCTCCGGCCATTTTTGTTTGTCGCAATTACAATTATTATTCCGTTGTTTTTTAGGGATGGAGTTGAGCATACTGTGATTTTCTCGCAATATCCTCAGTACAGCTGTGCCACCACTGGGTCCAGCTTCAACGCTATTTATAATTATTACAAAACTAGGTGAATATTAATATCAAGTTTCGTTAAACCTCAATTCGTCAATTTTTTTTTTATTAAAAAATTTATTTTTTTAGGAAATCAAATAATTATGTTCTTGAAGTAAAGAAAAATGTCATTATTATTTCAATTTTGAGTCAGGTATTGCGACAAAAATACGTGATTGCTCATTTTTTTAATTATGAAAAATATTCCTGTTTATATTGAATAATCTTCGGGAAATTAATTTTTTTTTCCACTGAATTCAGTTTGAATGTTATTTATAATTGTTATTAAACGAGGTGAAAATCCCACGTGGGGATGCAACTTCAAACTACGGTTGCCATGATATTCTTTTGAAAAATAACTGCAATATTATTGAAGAAATACGGAATTTATTATGAATAATTCCCTGCTCCTAATGCAAATAAATCCACCTCATCTGGAAGTATAATTTCTGGTCTTTTTGTTGGCATTTTTTTCAGCTCAATCGAGACAAACATTGTTTTCTAATTAAATTTTGAAAAAGACGATTTTGGGGAATTTTCAGGATTTTAACATTTTTTTCTCAGAAACTAGGGCATTTCGAGAGATTTGGCCAACGGATTTGAAATCTGCGTGAAAAAATCTTTCAAATGGTGGCAGTCTCATCCCTGTGCCAGAACAAGTTCAAATTTTTGCGAACTGTGTAATTGTTATGGGAGGAGGTCAATATTAAGTGATGAATATCAATTCAGCTTAAACGCCATTAATAATTAATAATTTAAAAATAATGAAAAATTAGGAAATTATAAAAATGACATTTCTTTCAAAAATTGAATAATAATGTTTTTGAAATAAAGAAAAATGCCATTATTTGCTGAATCTTGAATCGAATATCGTGACAAAAATATGAAATGAAGTAATTATTAAGAAGCGATGAACATCAAGTTGAATGATAACTCAATTAATTGACAAATTTTCAAAAAACTGAAAGTTTAAAAAAATTCAAAAACAATTTTTTTCCAAAAATAAATGATATGTTTTTCAAATTCAAATAGCTCCTTCCTTTTTACAAACAATAAAATTTCTGAATTCCCTAATAATTTGAGATTGGCAGGAACAGCTCTTTATTATTTAAATCACTGAAAAAAGACTAATTAAAAAGCAAGCGCACTCGCACTAAAAATATG
Organism: Diachasma alloeum; assembly: GCF_001412515.2. Lineage (NCBI taxonomy): Eukaryota > Metazoa > Arthropoda > Insecta > Hymenoptera > Braconidae > Diachasma > Diachasma alloeum. The sequence goes on along the minus strand of NW_021680498.1, from coordinate 890,995 downwards.
GAATTGCCCACATGTCCTTCTATTTTCACCAGAGAAATTCCGAAAAACATGAAGCTGAGTGTTATTGATCGTTGGCCAACACATCCACTGCTGGCTAAAACATTTGCAGAGAAAATTAAGGCCGAATTGAAGGAATTCCCAGCGGATGTTAGAGATAATGTTCACATACTGTTTTCGGCGCATTCGCTTCCTCTGAAGGTAATTGCATTAACAGGGAGGATATTCAATAGAAGAGAGCGGATTTATAAATGTAACGCCGTAGAATCGACTACAGACTCAGAGGCTCTGCATCAATTTCACTGGGATGAATAATTAATTATTTTCGTGTTTCAAAAATGGATTGCATAATTGCACTTTCGGTTCGTGGGGAGTTGCCGCTCCCAGTGGAGGGCAATTTCTTTTCTTTTATTTTTACTTCGAGATAATTCGGCAGAATTCTTCCATTACTGTGACATTAATTAGTCATTTTAATGCATTTAGTGTTATGAATTTTTATTTTTTGATCAAATAAAGTCATTTCACCTTTTAGTCATCAATTATTCTTCCTTAATAAAAAAATTTCTCGAAAAAGTTGAAATATTATTTCTGAATTTAATTCACAGAGAGAAGAAGAGAAACATTCATGTAAAAATTAACAAAATTCTTGACTTTTTCATTTAAATCTCTAATTGAACGCTTCATTAACTCAATCTCACCTTTACTTAAATTCTCACTTGATCATAAATTTTTCATGCAATAAATTCAAGTCATCTTTCGCAAATGACTCGTCTTCAAGTAAAAAAATCTCTTGAGAAAATAAAAACCAAAATTCTAAATTGAATTCATAGACAAAAAAATTAACACTTGTTTTTATTTCAACATCTAAAATTCTCATTGAATGCGTCAATTAATTTATGGGCATTCACTCAACCTGAGAATGCCCGAGCCCCATCTCTCGCAATATTTAATCACATCATTCTATTGAAACATCCCCAACAATGGACGATTCTACTCATCCTCATAATTTCGCAAACTGAGGATTTTAATCTCTAATTTTCATGACAGGCTGTGAATAGAGGTGATCCCTACCCCAGCGAAGTGGCGGCAACGGTGCACATGGTAATGCAAGAGCTGAATTACTGCAATCCGTATCACCTGGTGTGGCAATCCAAGGTGAGATACTCATCAAAACACGCAATATATTTTTTCAGCCTATTTATCATAAACAGAATAAAACAAGCATCTGCGAAACGACAATTCCGTTGTTGTGGGTTAATTAACAACCGTGAACTCAGTTTGCTTCAATTGAAGAGCCACTCATTTGCTATTTCGATGATTGACCGTGGACTTGTGATTTTTTTTTTAAACTTTGATTAATGCAGTTGCAGAGTTTAAAACAGAACAAGTTTATTTCACTTGAGAGTTTTTTCAAGGAGAAAAGGCTTGAAGAAACTTATAATGAGATTGAATGGTGGAATTTTATTTAAATCAATGGAAAATGTGATCATTAAGAGGCCTCGGCAGTAAAAAAACTGCGGAAATGTGGGAATAACTTTGCGTCATGAATTCGCAGTCAAAAGGGGATGGAAAAATCTGAAAGATGGCTTAAAAAATTTGTTCATTTTATTGAAATTGGATGAAGTGAGTTGAGGGTGATCTGAAGAGGATAAATAATTTAAAGAAATGTTTGAAAGTACGAGGTGGAGGCATCGCCATCGCTGAAATTCCTGCCGGCAGAGGGAGGGGGCATCTAAGCAAGATGGCGCCGCCCACACTTGTTAACCACTTCGTGTTTTAGAATGATGATTAAAATTATTTGTCGTCTTTAGATCATATTCAATTTTTTTGATCCAGTTAGAAGAAAAAGAATAAATTCTTCACACTAATCTCCAGATTTTTTTATCCCCTTTCAGCTCAGAATTCATTCCGCAATTTTTTGTCTCGAAATTTTTATAGAAATGAAGAAAAACAAGAGAAGAATAATATAAAGTAAATAAAAAAATGGATAAAAAATAAGTTAATAAATTTTTTTTTCTAGGTCGGTCCCCTAGAATGGTTGGGGCCATTCACAGATGCAGCGCTGAAAGGCTACGTGAAACAAGGAAAAAAACATTTTATTCTAGTTCCAATAGCATTCGTTAATGAACACATCGAGACACTCCATGAAATGGACATCGAGTACTGCGATGAATTAGCAAAAGAGGTACATTTTTGCTCAATTCTTGAGTATCATTCACACCACTCTGTTTTCCATAAACATTTAAAACTCGTATTTATAGCTGGGAATTGACAAAATCAGACGAGCAGCTGCGCCAAACGACCATCCTTTATTCATCGATGCTCTGACTGATATTGTTACCACTCACTTGCGATCCAAACAAGCTTATAATCCTAAATTTCTTACGAGGTGCCCTCATTGTGTCAATGATAACTGCGGGCTCAGTAAGACTTGGTTTCAAAGAGTTTGTAGGATTTAAAGGAGAGAGTCTGAGACATTAATGTCGTCAATCATTGTTAACTTTGATGATTATTTTCTGATGTCAGTGGATGAGGAATATCTATTATTGGTAATGGGGTTTTATAGACTGCTAATTTTTTTGTTAATAAAGGTCTTCAAAAAATAAATGCTTAAATTCCACACCATTTCGAAACATTCTACTGAAAAAAAAATCCCCAAAGTCCTTGAACATCCTCAAATAATTTCCCACTCACCAAAATCCTTCTCTCCATTCCCCAAACCTCCCTCAAAACCCGCTAATCAAATCAATTTTCAAATCAACTTTCAAAAATTGAAAAATCCGTCGAGTGTCGCCCCCTCTCGTGTCCCTCCGCAATCGCAATTTTTTTCAGATTTTTTAAATGTTTTCCAACGGTTCAGTTCCAAAATTCAAATTCAAATTCACACCATTTCGAAACATTCTACTGGAAAAAAAATCCCCAAAGTCCTTGAACATCCTCAAATACTTTTCCACTCACCAAAATCCTTCTCTCCATCCCCCAAACCTCCCTCAAAACCCGCTAATCAAATCAATTTTCAAATCAACTTTCAAAAATTGAAAAACCCGTCGAGTGTCGCCCCCTCTCGCGTCCCTCCGCAATCGCAATTTTTTTCAGATTTTTTAAATGTTTTCCAACGGTTCAGTTCCAAAATTCAAATTCAAATTCACACCATTTCGAAACATTCCACTGAAGAAAAAATCCCCAAAGTCCTTTTTCAAAACATTCCACTGAAGAAAAAATCCCCAAAGTCCTTGAACATCCTCAAATAATTTCCCACTCACCAAAATCCTTCTCTCCATCCCCCAAACCTCCCTCAAAACCCGCTAATCAAATCAATTTTCAAATCAACTTTCAAAAATTGAAAAACCCCTCGAGTGTCGCCCCCTCTCGCGTCCCTCCGCAATCGCAATTTTTTTCAGATTTTTTAAATGTTTTCCAACGGTTCAGTTCCAAAATTCAAATTCAAATTCACACCATTTCAAAACATTCCACTGAAGAAAAAATCCCCAAAGTCCTTTTTCAAAACATTCCACTGAAGAAAAAATCCCCAAAGTCCTTGAACATCCTCAAATAATTTCCCACTCACCAAAATCCTTCTCTCCATCCCCCAAACCTCCCTCAAAACCCGCTAATCAAATCAATTTTCAAATCAACTTTCAAAAATTGAAAAACCCCTCGAGTGTCGCCCCCTCTCGCGTCCCTCCGCAATCGCAATTTTTTTCAGATTTTTTAAATGTTTTCCAACGGTTCAGTTCCAAAATTCAAATTCAAATTCACACCATTTCAAAACATTCCACTGAAGAAAAAATCCCCAAAGTCCTTTTTCAAAACATTCCACTGAAGAAAAAATCCCCAAAGTCCTTGAACATCCTCAAATAATTTCCCACTAACAAAAATCCTTCTCTCCATCCCCCGAACCTCCCTCAAAAACCGCTAATCAAATCAATTTTCAAATCAACTTTCAAAAATTGAAAAACCCGTCGAGTGTCGCCCCCTCTCG
>NW_021680498.1:866784-886981 GCF_001412515.2 Diachasma alloeum | reverse complement strand
GTCCCTCCGCAATCGCAATTTGTTTCAGATTTTTTAAATGTTTTCCAACGGTTCAGTTCCAAAATTCAAATTCAAATTCACACCATTTCAAAACATTCCACTGAAGAAAAAATCCCCAAAGTCCTTTTTCAAAACATTCCACTGAAGAAAAAATCCCCAAAGTCCTTGAACATCCTCAAATAATTTCCCACTCACCAAAATCCTTCTCCCCATCCCCCAAACCTCCCTCAAAACCCGCTAATCAAATCAATTTTCAAATCAACTTTCAAAAATTGAAAAACCCGTCGAGTGTCGCCCCCTCTCGCGTCCCTCCCCAATCGCCGCAATTCGCCTCCCCTCGGGGCTCGCCGAACGCGCCAGTGGCGCTCACCTCTCCGGCGCACAATTCCCCCTCCCTTCCCCCGACGCCGCCGTCAACGCTCCTCACAGCTCCCAGTCTCCACTCTCCAGTACTTGTCATGCTTTGGGGGTGTGCGGGTCAGTGATGGCGGCGACAGTGCGGTTGAAGATGCAATGCGGCACGATAATACCCCTGTTTTTCCTTATTTACATTCTGTGCTACACAAACATTGTGAGTGGCATGTTGTTCGAGCATCACCAGTGCAGTCATCAGCATCCGAAGGCGCACGAGGTGAGTGACCCCCGCATAATCTCGCACTTTCGGTGAAAACAAGGGGTTGAGGGCTTGAGTATAACCTCTTTTTTTCGTCTCCCTTCGGCTTTTTATCCCTTCCGCCTCTCTCGTCGTCCGTTTTCCCCCGTAATCCCGAGGGCCGAACAATAGCCGGCGATTTTCGTCTCATTATCCTGTCGATGTGCCCAAAAATCCCCCGAAAAACGCCGACAAAACCTCCCGTGCCCTTTTGACATTTTTTTTTTCAATGAAAACATCATTTCGCCTGCCGTAATTTCGTGTTTACATTCGGAATGCCCTCGCCACAACGTGACACCGGCCCTTCTTTCATCCGGAAATTACCGCGTGTGTAGGGCAATTCGGAGTGTCACGTGACAGCTCCTCTCGACTCTGTTTACGTGCATTTACCTGTGTTTACTATCGCGTCGGGTTGAAAAATGAGATCATTCATGAGTTATTTAGGGGACAGAGGGTTCGGGGGACTTTATTGGGTGTTACAGCGGAGTGGAACGGGGAATCCTCGGGCTTGACCCCGCGTGAACACTTTTCCCTGAATTTCTATGGAAACTTGTTCGTTGCGGACGGCTTCTTCTTATTTGGAATCACCGACACGGTAGTGAAAGTTTTTTGTTGGGTGGATTGTATTGGTTGTCTGCGTGGTGACAGAGTAGAAAAGATGGAGCGATGTATTTGTAGACAATTGTTACACGAGTGGGAGACAGTATCTCGTGGTGATGGCCGGCGGATTTAGGACGGGAAGGGGACGTCGAGGGGGTCTTGAGGTCGATTTGGTGAATGGGTTTTTAGGGATTTGTTTTTGTGGAAATGAGGTTTTTATCTGTAATTGGGGGTGGTACATGTTGAATGGAACAGTTTTTAGTTTGGGGGAATTCATTTGTTGTTTTCGACACTAATGCATTTTGTAATACTCTTGCATTTTGTTATTTTGTTGTTTTAAGAATATTTCATTGATTTCATCTAATCAGTTCATTATAGTAATTCGTTTATTAAGAGAGAGGAGGAGTAATTGATTTGATTAAAATATCTGTGGCTTGTGGATGTCTGGAAATCGTCGTTAAAAATTCAATTCAATGAGGAATTATTTCCATGAACATGTCTTAATTTATATGAAATAAATAATTTATTTATTCGGGAATCAAATGGACAATTCATTTGATGAGAACAATTAATTATTGAAGGTTGACAAAATTCTTGTTGGGAATTCATTAGTTCTTTTCAACTGAAATCTTGCATTTTGTTGTTTTAAGAATATTTTATTGAATTCATGCAATCAATTTACTGTATTAATTCGTTTATTAGGAGAGAGGACGAGTAAGTGATTCAATTAAAAAATATGTGCCTTGTGAATGTCTGAGAATTGTCATTAGAAATTCAATTCAATGAGGAATTATTTTGATGGAAATGTTTTAATTAGTGTGGAACAAAAAAATCACTCATTCGAGAATCAGATGACCGATTCATTTAATGAGAACAATGAATTATTGAATCGTGATAAATTTATTTCTGAGAATACGTTAATTGTTTTCAACTTGAATGTTGAATTTTCCTTTTTTTCACAATTTTTTTCTTTTGAGAATATTTTGTTGATTTCATTTAATCAATTTACTATATTGATAACAATCTGTGAATGTCTGAAAATTATTGTTAAATCTTCAGTTTCAAAAGAAATAATTCCCATGAAAATATTTCAATTGTATGAAGTAAATAGTTTATCCATTCAGGAATGAAATGGACGATTTATTTGATCAGAACAATTCATTATTGAATGTTGAAAAAATTCTTGTTAGAAATTCATTAATTCTTTTAAAAATATTCGGTGAATTTTAACCAATTACAAATCAAAATTCGCTTCATTTGTTTCTTGTGAATATTAATAATATCTCATCAAATATTCTAGAATGAATAATTAATTTAATTGGAAAATCTGAGGGTTGATAATTATTCCGATGAAAACGTGTTAATTGTATAAAATAAATAATCAGTTCATTCATTTCATTCAAATTAAGCATCTGATCAATAATTTCATTTCTATCGAATGAAGCCTTCGTTTTTATACAAAAAAATCTGTTAATTTTTTTAACTCCTCACTAAAAACGCCAACAAAGCTCTAATTAAAACAAATTTCATTTCGCACTGCAAACACCACGAATGACAATCAGTAACAACAAATAATGAAATTTTTGACTGAACAATAATCGCGCAGTGTGTCTCGTTGGAATGCATATTACGTTCGTACGGCTGGGCGCGTGTCATGCACGAAATTTCACGCGCTCCTTATAACCGGAATCAACCAACCCCATTTGAGACAAGGTATATGAATCGCGTAGGCTGCATTACTGGTCGAAATGCATGAATGATATTAATTACGACGTGAGAATTCTAATGTATGTTAAATTCATTCCAACCGGCTCTTGATTGCATTTTCATGGGTTTAATTTGAGGTGTGATTAACGAACGATATTTATATTCATTATGAAAATCAAGTTTTATGCATTAACAGGGGGTGGGTGGTGGGGGGGGGGAAGAGGGGAACATCGATCCTGCCATTAGCCGGGGTAAAAACACATTCGCGTGGAGATGACAAATATTGTGGCAGATATGAGAGTTGGCTGAGTGAGTGCATCCGGTTCTTTTAGCTTTGATTACTTTTCATTTATCATATGCCTCCCATATCCAGCGGTGCATCAACATAATAGCTTCTGTGTTACACGCTCCGATTGCCACTCTGTAATTATGCCGTTACGTTTTGATGGATTCCGGACTGAAATCAGCGGATTATGGGGTAAATATTGGCCCTGTGAGTTTAAAGAAAATTTTCGCTTGAGGTGAATTGATTTTTCTCGGTGAATTTCAGAATTTTATTTGAGTGAGATACTTTTTCTCATTCACAGCNGGGGGGGGGGGGGGGGGAAGAGGGGAACATCGATCCTGCCATTAGCCGGGGTAAAAACACATTCGCGTGGAGATGACAAATATTGTGGCAGATATGAGAGTTGGCTGAGTGAGTGCATCCGGTTCTTTTAGCTTTGATTACTTTTCATTTATCATATGCCTCCCATATCCAGCGGTGCATCAACATAATAGCTTCTGTGTTACACGCTCCGATTGCCACTCTGTAATTATGCCGTTACGTTTTGATGGATTCCGGACTGAAATCAGCGGATTATGGGGTAAATATTGGCCCTGTGAGTTTAAAGAAAATTTTCGCTTGAGGTGAATTGATTTTTCTCGGTGAATTTCAGAATTTTATTTGAGTGAGATACTTTTTCTCATTCACAGCAAAAACGAATGGCTGAATTTCATACGACTTTTGTAGACATTTTTCAGGCACTGAAAATTGTCTGAGTAAAATGAGAATTTGTCTGAATGCCCAAACATTTTAATTCAGGTTTGAAATTCACAGAAATTTTCATTTTATTCAGACGTTTTTAGTGTCTGAAAAATGTCTGCGGGTGTGTGAAATTCCTGTTGACGCCATGAATTGTTAAACTGTGGGGATCATTTCATGAAAATTGCATCTAAATTTTAATGCCATGAATTATTTAAAAAAAAATGAAATTAATTATCAATTCTTTCTGTTAATTCTTTGCCGAACATAAAAGCTTTCCTTTGAGTCCCACTTGACCCTAACTTTCCTTACATTTCAAAACGTCTAAATAAATAATAATAATCCTAAACAAAATTATCAATCAACAACTAAATGACAGCAATTAATATTTATCATCGTAATCACGTTCATTTTTCCAATTAAAATATTTCAATTGAACCAGCGATGCGTCCCACACATCAGCATCGCAACAATTCATTAGCGCTTCCCAATGCTGAAATGAAAGAAAATCACCGGAACAACAAAAATATTAATTGAAAACCAGCTGGCAGGCCAGAGGCCCGATTTTTCCGGGGAAAGTTGGAATAAAAATGCCGCAATCGGAGAATGCGGGTTCAATTTTTCAAAAATGCCGGAAGGCAATACGGATGTCTATTAAATTTCCGCTTTTGATTTTATTTTTTTTTTCGACCGTGGTTTTTGCGGTCGCTGAGCGTTTCATTGCGCTGCAGACGCGACGCAGCGGTGAATCGCATACTATCGCCGGCGAAAGGGAGAGGGAATCCAAGTGAGAAAACGCGTAACGGCGAGCGTGAGGGAGGCAAAGTTATTCGATTAATTTCACGTTCGTTCAGTTATGATATCGGAGAACCTGACGCTTTCAATTTGGCCGGGTTGCCAGCAATGAAAAGTTCAAAAACGTTACACGTCCGGTGTTTTGGACATTTTGCATGATGTACACTCGTTTCTTTCGAACGATTTCTGAATGACACACGTCGTTTTCGGGGGCAACGACATGGCATGGGGCATTTTGGAAGGGGAATTAATTCTTGTGAAATTGCAGACCTTGCGGATGGTTTTATTTCTGTTTGATTCAGCAATTTTTGCGGGATGAAATGGCATTTGAATGTTTTTGTTTGAGGCTTTTCAAGTATCTTTCACAGTTTGGTACAATAGAGAGAAATTTATTTTTAAATCATGAATATTCAGCGTCGTTAAAATTACATTTTGCCCAGAATTATTATTTTTCGAAAAATTCATTGTTTAGGTATACATAACTGAAATTGTTTAAACTTTCCAAAACCTCATTTTTTAGGCATTAAATGTATTTCCGATAAAATTCTGAATATGAATAAATTTCGTTGCGGTTATAAATTATTTATAGAAAATGCTCGCAATTTTAAAATTATTTCATCAGTTTTCATTCAAAAGTAAACTTTACAATTTTTTTCGGATTTCTAAAATGTTTTTTGCAAAGTTTAAATAATAAAATAATTGTAAAATGTCCGGAAATTTAGGGTCAAATGGGCCTCAACTGAAAGCTCTGATTTTCGATTACAAAAGTAGAAAATTATTTCACTGGAGAAAAATAGCCAAAGTATTTGGATACAGGGATGACCATCAATCTTCCGATTCTTCAATATTAGAAGAATTTCCGACTTACATTAATCATGGTTTAAATATACCAACGAAATTAAAAAATACTGAAATAATTGATAATCCAAATTTCCAAATTGATTGGGAATTAAATATTTAGTAATATGGATTTGTAAAATTTGTATTAAGACAATAATACTAAATTTCCGATAATCGAAATAATTGTCATTCTTCCTAACAAAATTGCTAATTAATAAATCCTTTGGAATTTGAATGACTTCAATATTCGAATATTAATTAATATTATTCGGAATTTGATGATGACGTCAATATTAAAAATTTAAGAGTGACATTAACTAATTGACTACTTAATAATTTACCGGTAATTATAATTCAGTAGCGAAGTGGTAAAAGGAGATAAATCAATTTTGACTATTGACCAGTTTTCAGTCAATATCTCGGAATCTAAGGGAGATAGCAAAATTTTTGTTATAACCTTTTTTGTGGAGCCGATTGAGTGCTACAACAAATGTAATTACGAAAATTTCGCTATCTCCCTTAGATTCGGAAATATTCCTCAAAAACTCAACTGGGAGATAAGTCGACTTATGGATATGGCCCCCTCTGCTTGGACATCCTTAAAGTGGTATTCCAAATATTTTTTGTCAGGAATATCACGTATGCTGACCCTCCCCAACGCTCACAAGGGTCAAACAAAGTTACCAGCATTTCGTATCCCTTCAACTCGGAATTTAATATTATAGACATTTGAATCACGAGGGACGACAGGAAAATACAGACATCATTCCTATTGATCTGAGCCAGAGGAGCGGAAAAAAATGAGGCGAGAGGGTGATACTGTGTACAGTAATACTGGGATAACGTTTAGATATGGCGGGGATGGTAGGAAAAAAACATTGAAATAAGACAGGCCGGAGAGACGTTGGAAGGCAGCGGAATCCAAAGCCAAAAGGAGCCCCAGGAGGCGAATGTGTACACATCGTCTATACGGACCACCTCAGGCGTCTACCGGGTATAACGCAAAACCCTACCCTCCTGCTGACTTTTGATAGTAAACCGCTTGGCGTACAGCCAATAAGCGTCGCATAATTCATTTCCCAAGCTTCACTTATTCCCGTTTCCTTATTTCTACCAAAACAGTTTATACTGTATATAGATATGGATTGTGTCAATATTGCTGGATGATTATGCGCCGGATTATTGTTGGTGGCGATGACATGTTGGGATAATTTCGGCAGAAGGTGGGGCAAAATGAAAACTGGACATTTTTTTAATATTCATAAATCAGGAGTAAATTCAGGAAAAGAAAATTCAGAAGCGTTGGGCCATTGAGAGGATGCAGTGTACGCTTGAAAGAAAATAAAAATTATTCTCTTTCATCAGCAGATGAATAAAATTTTGACATTAAAAAAAATTCAAGTGGCCGTTTTGCTCCCTCGTACGTTAAGACGTCTTGATTTACGACACTTGAAGCCCAATAAAGTTGGGCAGCCAGGGTTCGCGGACCAACATGGCGATTATGTCTAAATTATCTGCTTTTTATCTGCTCTATTTCTGCGCAAACCAAAAAAAATCTGCTCTTTTTTCATGCAAAAAAATATATTTTAAGAAATTGGCCATCTAGCTGGGCGGCCAACTTGCTCAAATGGGGTCGATGAGTACAAAAACTTAATGTCTGATTTATCAGCTCAATTTCTGCGCAAAAAATTGCAAAGTTTTGATTTTTAGTAAAAAAAAATTGGGCTGAAACCGCGGAAGTGGATGAGCGCGAAGTTGTTTACAAATAGAGGGAGGCTATAGGAAAATTATCTGCTCTTTATCCGCTGCATTTGACACGAAAATGTGTATTTCGAATGTAAAGATAAGATTTTTTTTTGTCTGAAACCGAGACGTTTGGTAGACAAGACTTTTTTCGGTCTCAATTTAAGACACTTGAAGACTATTCAGTCACTAGTCACTTATGGCGGCGGCAACACATTAACCCCATTAAGACATGAAATCGCAAGACGCGCGGATATTCTTTATTATTTCAAATGTCGTTATTATTCAATGGGAGAATGAAAGGTTGAATCCATTACATTTCACAATTAATGATAAGAATGAAGAGGGAAAAATCATTGAATAATTTTGAGATTTTGATGAATTACTTTCGAAGTTTCTGTGTTATAAATTGATATTCTAGGGAAATTAATAATAATTTTCTCAGGTTTTCATATGACGAAATGAAAGAAAATCAAATAATGCTATTTGCGAAAAACGGAGAATTTAAAAAATTGAATGAGCAAATTTATGAGATTCATGAAAGTAGAGGATGAATGAAAACCCAAGAAAGGAGAATTAATTAACTTCACGCTTGATGAACATCACAAAATTAAGAATTATGACGAAGAATGACTTGTGCCTTTGAAGAATTAAAAAATACCGCGTGTTTCTTCAGCGACTAACTTCACACGACTCATTGACCAATCGGAATTGAGGATGAGTGATCAGGAGTTTCGATATATTTCGATATGAAGCAACTTCACGAAACGTTCTGCTTTCAGAGATCGCAAATTGAGCCCCTCAAAATGTCTTAAATTCGAGACCAAAGACGTCTTAAAAAAGCGACAAAAGTGTCTTCACTTCGGACAGGGTTTCACTACCCCCAGTTAGAAAAAATAGTTGTGCTAGCCGAGGCAAAGACTGAATAGGAAGAAATTAATGAAACGAAAGGGAAAAAAAACTCACTGGTCTCTCTTATCCCCTGATATTAACCCTTAAGGGCTTTTCATGGGGTTGCTTTAATCAGTTCCGACAGTCTCGTGCGTCTCGACTTTTGTTCTTCCTTCTCAAGTTTTCCCACTCCACATCTCGCTGTACTATAATAATGCATACCACGTTTTAACGTCAGACTTCTCATTTCTCATTTGTTCTGATTCGTCGCGAAGTCGTCAGGTGCTCAAGCCCCAAAAGTAGTTGGAAAGTCTGTTACAATGTGGACAAAGAGCTTCAAAAACCGTTGAGTTTGAGGATTATTTATTCAACCGGGAATGTCATCCTCTCTGATTTGACGAATGAGCAAGGAAAATTACTCTTCGGTGGAGTGGAGGGGGTCGTTGAGCACTCAATAATGTAGCATGTGGTGTGTCAAGGGCTTGATACATGTGCTATTGACATCGGCGATGCAAAATGGGATCAATTCACGGTGTTAACGCCTCCTTGTCCCGATTTATATTACGCGCCTTTGAGTTGAAAACACGAATACTCAATTTGAAAACTTCAATGGATATGTGGAGATAAAAGTTGAGGGGGAAACACGTATGAAAAAATTGTATAGAAATTTTCTACACGGATTGCGTATAGAATTTCTGTAGGATTTTCTTATATGATTTTCCGATATTTCCATACAGGCAGGTTTTTAGGTTTTCTAAAAACTAGGTGTCTGATTTTTTATGCAAATTATTTTTATACGATCACTACAAAAATCAGGTGTCTGGCAGCTATCTGAATTTAAGATGTCAGATGGTAGAAAACGTCTGAATCTTCAGATGTGTCTGAAAATCTGACTAATGTCTGAAAATTTCAACTACCGTTTCTGTCTGAAAATGGTGGTAGACATTTTTTGTCTGAAAAATTTCAGGTATTTATTTTCAGATATTTTTTGTTTCTGACATTCAGTTATTTATGAGGGATTCAAACATTTTATTATTAAGATATCTCACCTGATTCAGACGGCAAAGTCCATTCAAATGTTAATTTTTAAGATATTTCTCATGTGTGAAAAATTGACTCATCCACTGCAAAAACTAGGTGTCTGACAAGCATCTGGAATTTAAGGTGACAGATGGCAAAAAACGCTATTTCAGACACATTTTAATGCCTCAAACGTGTCTACAAAATTGGCCAAACAGAAAGATTTCGTATGGTGTTATTTAAAAATTTATGTATAGAAATAATTCGTATAGAAAATATTCATATAGAAATATCCGAATATCGTATACGGAAATCGTATAGAAAATTTTAGTCTAGGTTTTTTTTTAGTCTAGATTATTGGGAAATGATTGAAATTGCAGATTTCGGGAAAATTCAATCAATTAAACGTTTATTAAAATATGTTATATCAAATATGACAAATAAAATGTATTAAAAAATATATGATATGATATATAGTGTATTGAAGATATATTGAACAGATATTGAGGAATCCATTTACAGGAATTATTGTGGTTTCTAGCCATTTTAGAATGCATTGAATAATTGCATTGAAACTTGCGGTTTTCATTCATTTTTCCAGAAAATTTTGATTTTTTCATTGACAATACGTCAAATTTCCTTCACGCGAAGTATTTTTTAAATGAAATTATATTTTCATCATATTAAATTGACATAAGTCGAGTTTTGATAGTCAATTTCACAGATTTTTCTCATGAAATTGAGCAAACAGTTCATCATCTCAAGGCTAATGCACGTTAGAGACATGAGTTTCTTCTGGAGAAAATTAGAAACTGCTCTTCTCTGTGTACACTTCACTTTTCCTGAAACTTATTCCTTAAAAAATTGAAAAAATTTAGCTTCCATTTTCATTTGAACTTTTTCATTTGAAATTTTGATTTTTAATGACATAATTCCTTCAATTTTTAACAGGGGTGTTAATAATTTTTTTAGTTCATTTCGACCTATTGGAAAAACATGAATATTCAGTATTAAATTATGCAGAATTTTCAAGAAAAATAAAAAAAATTATTCTCATTAATTTTGTTCATCTGAAATTGTGAATTTTTAATGACTAAATTCCTTGAATTTTCAACAACGATGTTAATTTTCCTTCAGTTTATTTCGATTCATCGGATTAAATTCGTCGCCTGTCCTATCTCTCGTTAACGCAATTTATCAGTGATCTATCCGGTCGTAACACCAAATATTTACCGCAACACAATATTGCAATGTTTGCCCAATGTAAAACCACAACAAAACACTTCCACCGAGATGAAATTTTTTCATTCGGTGAAATCAGGATTAATTTGTCAATTCAATCACGAGAGTTTTATCAATTGAATCTCTTCCCTCTGCCCGAAGCAAATGTCAGCATAGCCATATTCATATTAACACAATGAAGTAATCTGAATATTTTTTTAGCNTCTCTCCCCCCCCCCTCCCCGTTCTTGTATTTATTTTATGGCCCCTGAATTTACATACATCAGCTCTTCTTCCACCTCCGATTCTCATATGCCTCGTACAGTGCGACACTTGCCCGTCCATAAAACCCAGCGAGCCAAGTGGAAAGTCGCTAACTCTTTTACCGCCTCTCGTCACGGCACGTCAATCGTCATGTACGATTTGCGCCACAGCAAAATTTCACCAGTTTCATGGCCATTCATGTCATAAAGGCAACAACCTGTTTTGTATTATGAAGCTGTCGTGATTGGCCTGGCGAAGGCATTGTGATTTTCCTTGGAGTGACGAATAGAATTATTATTTTTTTTTTGGCCTTGTACTAAAATTACTGTTTTTGCTGCCGAACGGAAGCTTTGTAGTCGTTGAAATTTAATCATTTTTTTAAATGTAGGTATTGTTGAGACCTATTCATCGACTTTAATTAAAATTTAATTCATGTTTTAATTTTGGGAATTTTTAAATAAAAATAAAAATCGGTTGCTCCAGGATAATTTAAAAAAATGTGCATTCATTGAATGATGGCTCTAAAAATTGTGGCGATGTTCCCTTGACCGAATGCGGAGATGAAGGTGATAGTAATAATCGCTGTTCTGATTTATAGAACAATTCTCAGAAATTCCGCATTTTTTGAAAATGAGAATTCCGGAGATATTTTTGGATATGATGCTTCAAATTCAGGAATTAACCGAATTTCATGAATTTTTTCATGAATATAGACTTTAATAACCTCGATTCATTGACGCCAATTAAAATTCAATTGTTCATAAAAGTTCAAAAAAATTATATTTTTCCAAAAATTGATTTTTCAACGATCACTCAAACAATTGTCATCAAAATGGAATTAGTCAGGGCTCAAAAAATTGATAACAATACCCTCTTGATTCGATCAGAATACGATAGGTGTCGCACAATTTGTTGTTGAATTACAGCACATTGTTTATGCGATTTGAACGAGAAAATCGCTTTTTTTATGATTACTGAAAGAATCATCAGTAATAGCAATTAAATCAGGGCTTGAAAAGTATATTTCAATGCCTTCTCAATCAAGTTGAAAAACTATGAGAACAGCATCATTGCTTATCAAGTTAAACAATACCGTCATGAGCTTTTTATATCAAAATCTCTATCTCTATTAAACTCAGGTACCAGTCTATTATGTTGAATACTTATTCATATTGATTCATGGTCCCGACTAACTTCTGACAGAACCTGGGTTAAACTCTGTCTAAATCCTGACTAAACCCTGACTAAATCCCGGCCACACACTGATTAAACCTTGATTGAGCCTTGATTAAACCCGGACTGACAACGAATTCGAGTCTTGAGAGGGTCTGAATGTAGAATTATTTGACAGAACGAAATAATACGCGAAATGTTGATGACATTTCAGTTAATGATAGTACTACGACATGGAAAAATAGAAGAAGAGAATAGTGAAATAAGCATTTCAAAAAAGAGAACCCACTCGGAAGCAAATTACCAATTTATTAGCAACAATACCTATACTCATTTATAAAAAAATACCATTGTCCACTTGTTTCAACATATTGCCCGGATATTCGACAGGAATTTCCACTTCTTCACCCCATTTTTTATGCTCCAATTACTCCCATATCCGCCGCAAAAAGAGCGAACAGCTGGGAAAGCTGATGTTTGCTTTTACCCCAACAGCGTTCTGAATTTCTTTCGCTCCATCGCTATCTTTCTCCCCTTCGTACATGAATTTTATTTTATTACACAGTCGCATTTTAAGTTTCGCGGAGGCGTGCATTTTTCGTGTTAAGGGAGGAGACGGTGAATTCATGGTGTGTCAATTTTAGAATATTCTCGCCTCTGATAGGGCGAGGAGTGTTGTCGATAATACAACTTCACAATCTGAAAAGACGTGCCACGCATACATCGCGGGTGAGCAACTTTTTCCAACGCGATGTCTATAACATCTGTTACATTGCTCCCTTCTGGGAGCACGAAACGTACCGCCTCTGCATTCCCGAGTTATATTGTTATCGTATGATATTGAGATGAGAATAATGCAGGGGTTACAAATAGATTCGTCTTCTTCTGCTGCGACCTTTGATATCTTTGAAGTATTCAAGTGATGAATGTATCCTTTTAGGAGTGGAATAAGGAGCTTAGAGAGATATAATAAGGGGGAGTTGCCTCGAAAGAGACACGGCGTAAAAAATATAAGCTCCAAAATTCTTCTTTGAGGGGCGCATCAAAGAGGGAAACGTGTAGGAGGTCTATGGAAAAATTCTTGGGATTCGTGGAGGGATAAATGAAAAAAATGAGCCGCTGCGCACACGATAAATATGCACATTTCCACCGAGAGAAAAACGAGAAAACAAAATAAAAATAAATAATAGCACGAAACTAATTTCTTCAGTTGAATATAGCCTTTTTTAATAAAGGTTTTTATTCGAGCCACACGCAGATTTTAATTCGAGTGACACGCAGAAATTCATATGAGGGTCGGAGAGTAGTACAATACGCAACGTGTCAACCAATCATCCTTAGATCCATCTGCACTATATTTCGCGATGCGCTCTTGCACTCGGGCCTCAAAAAACATTCACATCTTGTCTGACATCTCTGTTATAAACTTTGGTTTTGAACTCTTGTTTCACAAATTTGTTATATACAAGATCTATGCGCGCGCTGATCTATTCATTTGTTGAAATGAAGAAATGGAATTCATTAAATTTCATTTTCTCATGAATACCTTATAAATATTGATAATGAATCAAAGAGAATTCGACTAATGATTGAAGTGAATAGCGAAGTAGAGTAAGAGAATCTATAAAGAATTTTTCATTTTCAATTAATTATCTTCAATTTTTTTTAATAATCGGTCTCCATAAAAGGACAGAATTTATTAATTTCACCGATTATATATATACATGTGAAATATATATATATATATATATATATATGACGTGAAAAAAAAATTACCACTGAAGAATTTGAAATTCTGTCACTGAAGAATCTGAAACTGCCGCGTGTTTTTTTTTTGTGAATATTTCGTGTCATATATTGACCAGAGTTAAGGATTAGCGGTCAGGCAGTTTCAAGATATTTCGATATAAAACAACTTCGCGTTTCTTTCATCTTTAGTAAATAGAATTCTTTATAAATTTGAGAACTATATGGAATTGGCCCCTATTATATATATTTTTTATATATTTTTTGATGGGGACAAAACAACTTCACTAAGTTTTCATCCTTCGCAGACAGGGGTTTTATCATCTTCAACCGTTTGTTTCACCCATCGTTCTCCGCGATCATCCGATTTTTTCCCACCACGTTCCTTCGCTCGGCATAACGTCTCAAATTTCAAATATTCCCTCCGCCTCTCCCCACCCGCTGCATCGTCTCAGCCACATCTCGACGACATCCCGTTCATTTCGCACAGCAAAATGTCACAAGTCTCTCCAGTACTTTATTATATTCCAACTCCCCCGGATGAACCTGAGACGGGGTATCCGAATGACACCTGCTGCGGATATTGAATCACCCGAAATGAAATTCTGAAGTCAATTCCAGCTACAACCCCGTAATTTATCCGAAAGTTGCGAGTAGTATTTCCTGATTCAATTAATTAAACTTCAGTTGAAACTTTTGAGACAATAAAATTCGCTTGAATCCGGAGGATTGCCGATTCGTTTCAATTGATAATGAACAAAAAACACGGGGAATGCGCGGCGAGGGGGCAATGCAGTCATCAGAAAAAGGGTCGGTGGGTATTTTTATCCAATAAGTGGCCACACTTATCCCACAGCACAGAACTTACTGGCGGTACGTGTATTTCTTTCCCTTGACAGTCGGATGCTATAAAATGGACTTTTTACAGCTACAAATATCGGGAAAGCTATAAACCAGCACTCAGTCGGTTTTACTCATCGCCAGTGTAGTTCTTCATCTACGCAGAATGTTAGTTGCATTTATCATTGTTATGGAGATTGAGAAAATGTATCTGACCTTATGTTTTTCACTTTTCCTCGGCAAAGCTGGCGATCTATTCATTCACAGCATTTATTGATTTATTTTATTCTTGGCGTAATCGCTGTGGATTATTCATTGAAAGTGTCGAGACGATTTCTCATCTCAGTCCTCATCTGGGAGAAATGAATTTCGATAATTGATGGGAATTTCTTTAAATATATCTCCATTTCATTACTAAAAAAATTTTTTTGCGCTTTCGGTGGAACATATTAAGGACAATGGCTCATTTCCATTCAATAAATTTCATCTGACCAATAATCAATAATTTTTTAAAGAAATAACTCCATTTGATTTAAATGCATTATTTATCTGAATGTAGTGATTTTCAATGTCTAATATTTTGAGAACGGCTGAGTGAAATTTCCTGATTTCTTTTTCATTTTGAAGATGTTTTGATGAGCTTTAAAGTGAGAATTGACTCGTTCAAATCGTATCGTTTGATCTGGAGATATTGCCTCATTCAATTCCTGTACACCAAAATTTTCAAGTAATTCCTGATGGATTTTTTTCCCATCACTTACGACTGGCAAATTATTTTTATTAGATATATAAAAATATTAAAAACTTTTAGGGCTTCACTATTGTATTCATCATCTTAATAGAATTAAATTGCAAATGATTTAATTTCGGTTTGAACTGTAGGAATAAATCCATATTATATAGTCGTCCAAAATAATACTCTTGAATTAATTATCTCGACCGCTGTCGCATCGTGAGATGCCATTCAACGTCTATTTCTACTTAATTCTCTGAAATCGCGATTGAGCAACGAATTAAAGTTCAACATCCGCCGGTAGAGACATCGTTTATCCCTTGACAATGTCATCGTTATCCACGTCCAAAGTAAACATTCTTCACGATAACCCAACACTCAAAGTCATCGGCCAATCGTTAAGGTCCTCTCACTAAGCAATTCTACGTAATCCGGCAGATAACGACACTAACAATGAAATAGTATCCCCTAAAAACTACTGAACCTTGAAGTGTTTGATGGGACATTCTGCAGTGTCCACTCGAGAGGTTGGAGACCATCTGTTGAAATGGTCCATTCGCGTTGAAAGCAAATAAGGACATTCAGATGAATCAAATTTTACTTTCAAGGTTTAAAAATAATTTAAAAAAAAAGAGGAAATCTATTTTCCTTTTTTTTTAGTTTTTTTTAGTTTCATTTGAGCCCAAAAAAACTCTGGTCTTCAACTCTGGTTTTCAATTGAAGTGTTTATTGGACAAAGATATACACTATTCAATAACATTTATTTGATAAAACCGGAGCCTCATATAATTCTATGTAGAACAAATGTATTTACCCGAAAGACAAATGTCTCACGAGAGCAGTTATTACTACGAAAATTATCTTCTTTTGGTGGACCCTATCTTTCTTATCCTCAACTTAATTGATGTAACGTTTTTGCCTCACTCAATTGCTAATTCATTATCAAAAAAATATTAACTATATTGTGACGAAGCCAATTTCCCACTTGTTACACTTAAAAAAAAAATTTTCTCAACTTTCTCTCTAAATTTTCTTTTCGCGCAGAACTTTCGCGATAAATTCTTTATCAAATAGTCACAGTTATCCAAAGTTGAAATACTCTCACAAAATACAATTTAAAGACCGTAAATATCCCCCTATGAACTAATGGGAATGAAATATCCCGCGTTGGGGGCAAAATCTATGATGACAGGAGAGTGTAGAAACCCCCGGATCGATCCCCGTTGATGAAGTTATAATAGTGTACTCCGTCGCGAATCCCTGCATGCTTCATATTCATGCGAATATAAGGGTTGCACTTGATCGAACTCGATATTGCTCACGTGATAACACACGCCTCCTCCAGTGAGCCTCCGCTGAAGCGCTATCATCATCAGACAGCTACGATTCGAAAGAGGAAATTAAAAAAAAAAAAGGGGCAAACAAATTCTGGATATTGATTGAGTGGAGCACGAGAAAAATTTTAATTTTCCGCGGCTTTCATCCTTCCATCCTCCCCCATCGGCTTCCTGGCATGACTCGTGACAGCAATCGGCTTACCTCCTCACCCAATCCAATCAACTCGCGCTCGAGAAATTCTCCGGGAAGTCTGAGTGGTTGTGTCAACAATTCAGGAGAAATTATATCACTGTGATTGGGAATTTTTCAACTATTTTAGGTCGATGACGAGGGCCGGGGAGGGAACTCGGGGAGTGATGATGGCGGGGGATCGATCAATGTCAAGGATATTCAGGCACTTTGAAAATTTTTGGTCGAATTCTTTTCTAAAAACACACGGGGAAAAAAGTTGGTGAAAAATTAGGGAACTAGTCAAGTAATTGTTTATCCATTTTTAGTGGGAGATGAGTGATTTTTTTAACCGAACGACATAAATACGTGAATAATTAAATGAAGTGATGAATGAAGTCATCATTAATTCGTTAAATCAGCAATTACTTCTGATTAATGAACAATCGTCTGTATCAAAAAATTTCAGTGGAACTGTCACTCGATAAAATTTTATCTCCGAATGCACAACAATGTGTTCAAATCCAGAGAAATTACACACTTTAATCAAATAAAGCTTTTCATTTGAAATTTTTTTTGTTAATTTCAACAGTATTTTTGCTGGAAATTGTCAAATTCATCTAGTTATTCGTAAAAATTATTCAGTGATATCCTACAAACAATTATTACACCTAAATAAATCCGTTTTCGTTACCTTCTAAACAATGATTTCGTTTCTAAATAATAAAATCGTCATTAGGATCATGAAAGCATTTGTTATTTTGAAAAAAAATTTAAAAACTGTTCATTTTCTTGAATAGTTTTTTAAGTGTAAATCTTCCGATAGTGAGTTTTGATCTGTACATAAATAAATAAATAAATAAATGAATGAATGAATGGACGAATGAATGAAGTCATCATCATTTGGCAAAATCAGTAATTACTTCTTGCTAATGAACAGTCTCAATTATCCCAATCTCAGCTGATTGATATCCACCCACCAACAGATTACACAACTTATGTTATAGAAATACGATAACACATTACCGGCGGGAGTTGAAATTTAAAGTACTTTACTCCAATTTACGTTATTATGGTAGCAATTAATTGAGTTGGACGTTGAGGAAGGGATTGCAGAGCCCATACTACGTAAAAGTCGGTGTGGATGAGGGGTTGGAGAGTTGGTGTGGTATCTCGTTACCATCTCCCCTCAGTCTCATTTACCTAAAACAAGAAAATTACTCCAGTAGGATTTTCCGTGATAGGTTTTATCGATTTTACGAAGTTGGAGATTTGTTGTTGCTGGTGATGTGACACCTGATTGTCGTTGAGGTCAGGGGGTCTTTGTGTAATTGATATTTACCTCGTGGGTATCCCTGATCATGTTCTTCATACTAGACTGGGAATCATGTAGAATTTCATATTGAGATTGTGGGATATCATGCATGCAATCGGCTATAATTCCTGAGCGAATGATCCGATTTGGACGAGTCACATCTTATGTTAAAGCTTGAAAAAATACCTTGAAAATGAAATGAAAAATATTGAATTTCACTCTGCCGATCTCGTGTTATTGCCAATTGAAAAAGGTCTACTTCGCAACACATTTTAGTAGTCTTCATAAGCGTTTCAAATACGCTGTCTTTGAGGTCATGTTCTCACACAAGCTTCCTAAAATAAATAGACTTCATCGATAAGTGAATAAATGAATCACTTAGTTTGGTATCTCGGCTGCTTTTGAGTACCCAGACATCAGAGCTTCACCAGTTGTAAAGCAATCTTGACAAACTACTCGGTCCTACTAACTGGTTTCGTTCAGGTACTGGAAAAACTTTGCCTAGTATGAAGTATACTCGTCATGTACCACTGGGTAAACCTGTAGTGGTGTTTGCTAACTTCGGCAGGATGAATTGAAGAGTAAAGTGTGTCGAGTGTATTCGATCTGTGTTATCGGAATCCCGATAATCTGGAGTATCTTGTGGAGGATTCTCGAGTGTGGAAGATGCACTATCTCGTCTGGTCGGTAGATTCATCTGCGATGTCCATCTGTCCACGTTTTCGTAATCTGCGTGTTCGATAGCTGGTAGAAAAAATTTCCAGCGATTTTCCATCAATAAAAATAAGTCAATCTCAATTTTTATTAATTTTTATTTAAAAAAAAACAACTCATTCGGAAAATTCGATTGCATTTTTTTAGTTGACTCGTAAATTCCCTTGACTCAAAGTGTGAAGATGAGAAAAATAACGGTTGAGAAATTTTTCCGCGCCAAGAGTCATGTTCACATAGGTTATTCTGCGGGGGTTTTTAGCTACTGCGCCACCTTGCGATGGCGTCCCTGTACAACCATACCTATAACCTCACACACCCATAATGACCAACGACTAGTAAATATTTCTGAAACGCAGACCTTCAAACTGAGTAAATTGTTATAATGAGGCTAGAGCTGACGTAGCTTCTTCTCCTTCATTACAATTAATATAACGAGTAGCGAATGTGGGGGTCGACTCTTATCTCCACGTTCTCTAATTTCTTTCCAAGAGTCATTAAATTTACCCGACCCAGCGGTGTTAAGAAAATAATTAATTATAGAGTTCGTGGAAATGTATCAAAGGGGGAATCGCGAGAGGATTTATGATAATTTTATGACTTCAAACGGTGAAAGAACGGTCTACATTTTGTGAGAAGTTTTCTCATAACTGAGTTTCAGGGAAATCAGCTGTTTAGTTTTTATTACCATAATTTCCACGTTTTTCATTCATGTTTTTTATTTATTATTATTATTGTCTTTTTTTTTTTAATCATGAATATTATAATTTTTCTCATATCGAAAATGATTTTTCAAACAATCTCCAACAGTTTCCCATCAAAAAAAATATTACTCCCCTCTCTATAAAAAGTGGATCAGCACATGTACATAAAATATTGATTTTCCTTCAACTTCGCAAATATTTACTTACCATTCGTTTCGTGATCCGATGCACAACTGATGGTGTATGAATAAAAAAGATTGAAAACAAAGAAAGAAAATTGGTTACTCCGTTTAGTGAATGTCACGCCGATGTAAACAGCCGCTTGTCAATCCAATATTTGACTCCTCATTTTCTCCCGGCGATTTCATTTTTGTTTTCACAACCCGATTATTTTAAGCATTGAGCATGCGAGAGGGATATTAGAGATTGTTGGAGTGGTTTGGTCAATATTTTTGAAATAGCGAACTTCGAAAACAAAAAATGTTATTTTTCGAAATAGTGTTTATTGTTTTGGAATTGGAGAAAAAATGTCAAAATTCATGTGGGAAATTCAATTGTAATTTTTCTTTTAATAATTCAACAAAATATTTCATATTTTGGACCGTAAAATTGCTTATGATTTTCCGAACAATTTTTAATGGCCGTGACTATTCGCACCATTGCGTGAATCACTCCCGTACACTCCACGCATGCGTGAAGTTTGTGTGTTTCA